>NC_057808.1:12917440-13146104 GCF_018294505.1 Triticum aestivum | reverse complement strand
GCGGGGAGGGCGGCTTTGGCGGAGCGAATGGAGTGGAGGGGGACAGGGGGGAGGGGGGTTTGGGGAATATTATTTGCTAGTTGGCCGAAGGGCGGTTGAATCAGATTTGTGGGGAATTTTTGGGTGTGGGGGGGAGGATTTTCGCGCGGTGGGCGGGGGGAGTTTGGCGCATGGTCGGTTTCTCCAAGTGCAGTCCCACGTGTCAGTGAAGAGGCAAGCCGAAGCGCGTTCTGTTTGTGTGAGCCGTGTGCAGGACCGAACGTGTGTGGGGTGCAATGCGACCGCGACAGGAGTGTTGTGAGTGTACCGCCTTTTTTCCTTTTAAACTAGGTGCTTCGCCCCCTCAAAAAAAATTGTTGCTTCGCGCGATCCATCGATACTACTACTAGTAATCCGGTAATCCCGACTAAAACGGCGCGGCCGGGTCTTTTCCCGCGCGATATGTTGGGAGGTTGGCTTAGTTGGGTTTTTTAGGACGAGTAATGCTACACCTACGTAATCCCAGTTACGTAATTAACGTAATGTGAAACGTGTGAGCTGTTGATTGTAGATTGGGGGAGGGAGGGGCCCACCACCATGAAAATCAGGGGAGGAGAGACAGAGGCAATTTACGTTAACCCTTTCGTAGGTTCCCGTAGATGTAGAAAGATGTGAAATGTGTGAATGTGTAGTGGACGTACTATTGGAGTGCCTAAGATAATTTGTGTATGTATAGACCCTATGTGTTTATTTTACTTCGCATGTTAGATTTGTCTCGGTTCAATAAAAAGCAAGTTGGTGATGATGGTGTGCCTGTCATCCTGCAATATAGGTCGTCCGATCTATATCTAACGGATAAGAAGGAAACTATGACAATTTACCTGCACTCCTCTCCACATTTGCAGATAAGGCTTTCCCTCGTTCATCCTTTTCTCCCACAAAATCTTGATCTTCCGTGCAACGCATGGGCATCTTGCTAGTACTCCTACAATATGTATATTATTGTGAAAGTTCATATACACCAGCCGAGATTAATGCAAACACGGTAGATTTTCATTACATTTCGAACTTTTATAGGACAGAAAAATAAAAGAAACCCGACCCTAAACCTATTCTACGGCGGCGACCGACGTCCTCCATCAGCGATCTCTATGTACGGGGGCGGGGTTCAAGACCCGTGAAGTGAAGGTGCGGTCTCCGGCGAGGAAGAGTAGAACACGGGATACGGACCGGCCAGTTGGTACACCATGCCCTGCCGCCTCCCATGCCCTACTCATCCTCGGAGGAGTCCCCGACCTCAGCGGTGCCGGACATTGGACGGCGGCAAGTAGGACGCGTGGCTGACAGTGCTCCCGTCGTCGGCCGCCAGCGTGGCCACCGCTTGTGCGGTCGCGTCCGCGTCCGGCTACGCCGCTATTGCGTCGCGAGAGGCGACTTGAGCCTGGGCGGCGACCTCGAGCTTCATCCCCGAAGACAAGCTCTCCCGCAGAGCGTTCGCACTTGCGGTCATGGCGGATGTGGTACCAGGTAGGAGGACGATGCGCTATGGTGTGGAGGTTAGCTGGGCGTTGCCGCTTTAAGTAGCGCATTCCGGTGAGGCCAAGCGTCCGGGTGCGTCATTAAGTCGCCGGAGTTGGTTCCTCAGGCACCGAGCCTCTTAACAACGACATACGAACGGACGGCATGAATGCGGGCAGTTGGCGCCGGTTGGGAACGCACCGCGCGACAGCGCGAGGGACGAGGGTTTTGGTGTGCCAGGGTAGTCAGCTGCGGTCATGGCAACGTTGGAGATGCCCTTTGCTCACATGCGATCCCCGCATGTCATTGAAAAAGCAAGACGACCCGGCATGGTCTCAGGTCCAGAGGATGCAGTTGGCCACGCTACACCACTCCGCGGACGCGTCACGGCGCCCCGTGCATCCTCGACGAGCCGGGTGTTGGGGTGAGTTTGGATTGTGGCCAAAGTGCACCTTACCAAAATTTTGGTCATGACCCAAAGATTGGTCTTTGTTTGGATGGTTGCCATTTTTTTGGCATGCCAATGAACTCTAGGCAACTCTAGTTCATTTTTCTTGCCAATGTCGGCCAAATCATGGGCAACCAATACCTCAACCGAAATTTTGGTCATGACCCAAAGATTGGTCTTTGTTTGGATGGTTGCCATTTCTTTGGCATGCCAATGAACTCTAGCCAACTCTAGTTCATTTTTCTTGCCAATGTCGGCCAAATCATGGGCAACCAATACCTCAACCAAAATTTTGGCTACCCAATGCTTTGATGGGGCAACCTTGGGCACAAACCAAACATACCGTTGGTCGTGCCACAGCACTAACGCCACCCTCGGCACACTAAAACCGACCGTGTCTAGCGACGATATGAGCGTGTCGCTCACCGCGGTCGCCGTGTCCAGAGGCGGTGCTGGAGCTGCGCCCCGTTGTTGGCCCAACGACCCACATGAACGGTTGTCGGTGGCGAGGAGGTCGTGGGCCAGCTCCTCCATTGAACTAGTCTGCGCTACGTCGTCCTGACGGGTGTGCCCCACATGTCGGTTTCCCTGTTTTCCCGGCCATATTCGAGCGTCAGTGCTCCGCGTTGCGCATTAGGTCTTTCACTATGTAGGCCAAGCGAGACAACTTATTGTTTATTTGAGCCGTTCAAGTATAATCATGTGGCGTTTGCTTATTTCTCATTCCTCTCCAACCCTCTTCTCCATCGATCATGTCGCCCTCCAGTCGAGTCCATCATCCCGCATGCCTCATTTGAACATTCCGCCGAGTATCATTCGCATGTACCCACCCTAGTCCTCTTTCAATAGATCTCCAGACCCCGAGATGAAATCGAGAGGGAACGAGTGGGGGCACGTGATACCTAAGGCGGATTCAAAATTTTGAACCGGTGATCATAGCATCCGCAAATCATATATAAAGGGTATTCAATGTTCGTTTCATTTTTGAACGTACAATATACTCCCCCTATCCTTTCTAGTTTACATATAAGTTTTATGTGTAGTCAAAGTATCTCTACTTTGATCAAAAAGGTATCAACACTCAACAACGCCCAATCAATATTGTTAGATTCGTACGTACTCCTAGATTTGTACTCGAGATGGTTTCCAATTTGACTATTGACAAGATTAATAGTACATGAGATGTATAATGTGAAAATTATATCATTGGAAACTCCTTTCACATACGAATTTGACCGTATGCTTTGTGTAAGTTGCATGTCATATATTATTACTCTAACATTCGGTCAAAGTTAGCCTCGAAAAACGCATTAGACCCTGTATGCTTTGTGTAAGTTGCATGTCATTTATTATTACTCTAACATTTGTGTAAGTTGCATGTCATATATTATTACTCTAACATTTGGTCAAAGTAGTATAGTGGAAGTGGATCCTCTGACGTAGGTATCCCTGCCTTACCCTCCCTTTCGGTCACTTACTAGCGGACCCCATGCTTGCTAGGCCCCGCATGTCAGTTACTCAATGGGTTCGTCCACGTCGGGGGATCCTCATCCGTAGTATACTCCCTCTGTTTTTATTCACTCCGCATAAAATGGAGGGAGTGGTGGTATAATAAATGACGCGGGCGGGGGAGGGGGGACATCGGTTTGCTCTCAACTGCGGTCCCACAAGTGAGCGAAAGCGCAAGACGAAGCGTGTTCCATTCGGTGAGCGACGTGGAGGGTCCAGCGTGCCGGGCTGCAACGCGAACGCGACAAGAGCGATGTACAGTCAAAACCGATTGACCGGTCGTCACCGGAACCACTATTCACACCAGAACCTTCGCTGCTCGGCCTACGCTAGCCACTGCCCTAAAACCACACCAAATCTACAGCCCATTCCCCCACCTTTCGATCCCCTAGCCCGCATCAAGCGTCCCCTAGTTCGCCGGAAAGCCATGGTGCGCCGCAAGATCACTTACTACAAGATGCTGACGCCGGAGCGCCGCGCAGAAATCGCGGTGGCGGTCGGCGCCACAGACCTCCGTTCCCAAGCTCTCTTTGCGGTGGGCCAATCCCCGAGTTCTCTGGAGCCAAGCTACGAGGAGGAGGAAGCCGATCCAATGTTCATGGCAGAGGTCGCGGCGCAGAAGGCCCCCGATGGGTATGAGACGATGGACGTCGACTTCGTGCCGGCGTCCGAGTCCCCCATGGTGCAGGCGGACCAGCGGTTTAACATGGCGATACTAAAGGAGGACCGGGAGGCAGAGGCTCAACTTGACGTGGAGCGCGCGCATGCCGCTGCCATCGAGGCTCTCTTGTAGGTGGAACCGGATGTCGTGGATGTGAACCGGGCGGCGGAAGCTCAACTTGAGGCGGAGCGTGCGGATGCCGCTGCCATCGAGGCCCTCCTGCAGGCGGAACCGGACGTCCTGGACTTGAACCGGGCGGCAGAGGCTCGACTCGACGCAGAGCGCGCGGATGCCGCTCTCATCGACGCCCTCCTGCAGGCGGAACCGGACGTCCTGGACTTGAACCGGGCGGCGGAGGCTCGACTCGACGTGGAGCGCACGGATTCCGCTGCCATCGAGGCCCTCCTGCAGGCGGAACCGGACGTCCTCGACTTGAACCGGGCTGTGCTCTCGTCCGTGCAGAGCGCCCGCACGCTCCGCTTGAACGTGTAGCTGGAGGCCGAGGACAACCACGGTGCGGAGACACACGTCGGCAGCGACGGCTAGTTCGCGCCGGCAGCCAAAGACGACGAGGCCGTCTCTTTCCGCGAGCAGTGATAGTTTTTCTTTATGTTGTTGTTTTTATGGATCTTTTGCTGTGTAAAAACATATATTTGTTATGCAAGTCGCCTGACTTGGGTCAGTCTACCATTTCAGGCGGTTGGATGAATATCCTACGTCTCCTAACCCTTCTTTCCTTCTTCCTCACCTCTTCTTCTTCCCCAACAGACCACCGCACGGGCCGTACGGATACTCCCCAACATGCGGTTGGATAAACATACTCTATGAACGAAAATTATGTGTCAGCGATAGGATGGCTGAGTTTGGTTTGTTCACATGCGACAGCACGTGTCAGTGAGGTTGCGTTCCCTTGGTTGGGTTTGCGGCGTGCAGGAGCGACTGTGTGAGGGTGCGGTGCGACCGCGACGTGCATGAGCGACCGTGTGAGGGTGCGGTGCGACCGCGACAGCCGTGCGCAAGTGTACCTCCTTCTCATTTTGAAAACTTTAGGCAAGCTTGGCAAAATTGTGTGGCGAAGTTTGGCAATGCAAGGCCTAGACCCAAACAGGATAAGTACGTACGTACTAGGAGTACTAGTGTTAAAAAAGAAAGGCGGGGTTTTCCTTCGCGGGATTTAATCAATACAAATCCTCGTTTCACATGTCAATTAATGCGTATTTTTTTCTCCAAAGACCAAAGAGCTAACCATCTCACTCCTCATCGCTTGATTAATGCAGCGCCATGCAAACCAACCTTCTTCTCACTTCGGCATGCATGCAGGGGATATTAATGTCCTTGGTTTCTAACCCCATCAATTTTGCCTCGATTAGTGTTAGTGGCCCTTTGCAAATTGTAATTTTGATATACTGGCCTTGTGTACAAAAAAATGGAGGTAGTAACTATATTTGACTTCCTTCCCCATTGCGGTGACGTCGACGATATCTTTTTTTTGGTGGTTTGCCGAAGTGCATTCGACCGAGAACACCATTGAGGGAGACCACGGTAAGTCGTTCGCAAGTGCCGCCTGCAAGCCGAGACAACCGCCTTATTTGCATCTAGGAAGTCCTTTACTAGTACTACTAGGAGTACTAGTGCGGTGAGATGGTTTCTCGAAGAAGACGATGGAGAAGTGGAGTCAGGGAAGAGTGAAATGATGATTGCTTCGTCCTAGCTTTTGTGATTTGACGCCTCACTGCTTTGTGATTTGTGATAGAAGGGACAGGGGAGTAGACTCTGTGCTCTATACTGTACTACATGCGTCCAAGCATGGGAGAAAGAGGAGAGACGTTGCATTTTTCTATTCCTTCAATCAATCAATCAGGGAGCTTCGGTTCCATCTTTTTGGCTTTGGCAACACCGTACACAATGGTTCCCACGATGCCAAAAGCTATTTTCACATTTGGCTACACATTGTGGATGCCCTTAACCGTACCACTTGGTTTTGCTCCTGTGTGCTATCTATACAAATCTCAATTATATTGATCTAAAAAATTATAGAATCAAGATTAGTAAAAAGGAGGTGATTTTGCCACGCGGATGGCGGGGGAGGTTTCTTATTTGAGCAATGTTACATCCACGTAATGGTTTACGTAAAGTTACGAACTGATGTGATGTGGGACTATTTGATTGGATTAAAGGAGAGGATTAGGCCCACCCCACCTGAAAATCAGGGGGCATACATAGATTAGATGGAAAGTATACGTAGCAGCTACGTAGCCCTTTGTAAATCTAGGATTAGGCTTCTTATTTTCGGAGGACGTTGTCCTGGCGGTTTGCTAACATGCGATCCCACATGTCAGTGCTTTACCAAGCCGATCCGCGTCCCACATGAGGCAGAACAACGGCAGAAGCAACACGTGGTTAAGTTGAAGAAGATGAGGGAGAAGCGGATTCAGCAACGAGTGAAATGATGGTTGCTTCGTCCCTCCAACTTAACTGCGGGAAAGGTGCAGCTTTGTGATTTGACGCCTCATTGCTCATTACTACGCCGGCGCCATGACTGGGGTGCTTCACCCCGGCTGCTCTGCACTGTATTCCGGTATGGCACGTGGACCCGGTAGCTTGATGTCCCACATGTCGGCGAAAGGGACTAGAAGATTTATGAAAGCGAGCGCTCCACTCTTACGACGGAGGAGTAGACGACACGACGGCCCAGTGAACTGTCACTTGTACTGTATAGTACTATAGTTTTTCTGTTTCGCACGATCCATCGATACAAACCCGATTAAACAGGAAAGGGCGGGATTTTTCCCGCGCGGTAGATGATACTGGCCATACATTTCAAAGGCAATTTTAATGTATGCAAACTGAATAATTATAAGTAACGATATGATATCTAGTAAAACTAAAAACACATATGATTTATTGTGTTAGAGTGTAGTAGTAGTGTTGTATTGCATAGTTGTTAGATGTAACATGCGAGAACGTGTAGAGATGTAGTTTTGGAGGGCCTACAGAGAGAAAAGCGTAATACGGTCACCGAACTTCAGAATAAGCTGATTACGGTCACTATATACGTTTTGCGGTGATTATACGGTCACTTTCTCACAGTTCAGCATCGGATTGCACTCTGTTGACCGGCCAAATAGTCTGCGTGGCGCCATGTTGACTAGTTAAATTGACCACATTCCTTGTGGGTCCCACCTGTCAGTTCGCATAGGCAAAAGGTCAAATAAACACAAATTTACGCAGGCGCGACAAGGCTCCAACCCGTGCGCGGGAATCACCTGGTTGTGTATGTGTCTGTCAGGGCCTGATGTGTGCGCATGCACGTGTAGGTTGAGCACTTGAGCGTGAGAGTGTGTGTTGGTCGTGTGGTGTACTGGTGTGTGCATGCATGCATGCGTGTGTGAGTGTGAGTGTTGCGTGCGTGCGTGTGAGTGTTGCGTGCGTGTGTGGGTGCATGTGTTTGTGTGAGTGTTGCGTGGATGCAGTTCATGTGCATGCGTGCGTGTGTGTATAATCACCACACCAGCTCATGTGTGTTAAAACAGACGGCTCGGCATACCAATACAAGACCACCTTGTCCGCTGTGCCCACGGTCATGACTTCGAACCACCGTCCAAATATTTTTTGTCGTTTGTTTTCATTCTTACTAGCAAGATGCCCGTGCGTTGCACGTAACATCAAGATGCATTTGTATGACTTGTTTATCTTGTGAGAGAAAAGGATGAACGAGGGAAGGCCTTATTTGCAAATGTGGAGAGGTGTGTGGGTACCTTTTTGCAAAATTATCATAGTTTCTTTCCTATCCGTCAGATATAAATCGGACGGCCTATATTGCAGGATGGCAGGCACACCATCATCACCAACTCTGTTTTTTATAAGAGTGTATTTTATGTATTTTATAAGAGTGTAGATGTAGAGTAGATACAAGTCGACAGGTGGGCACGATGGTAGTGAGATAATGTGATGCAACACTAGAGGTGCCACGTGGAGCGTTTAACTGGTCAACTAGTCATGTCATGAGCAAATACAGAGTTGTACGGTGAGCCCGTGACTGTATAATAACCACTAAACGTAAATGGTGACCGTAATGAGTGGATTCTGAACTCCAATGTACGTATCGTGCTTTCGCTTCAAATACAATGATCGTCATTGCATATATCGCGAGAGAAAGATGAAACATGAGTGAATTTTCTGGGGGCTTACTTTTAGAGGACGTGGAGATAGTTTTGTGTGCATACGTGAAAGGGGCGTACAGGGGGGTATGCGATGGAGAGAGAGATGCTCTTCGTTTCTCTTTATTATGACTAACTTTGTATATAGTATAAAAATATACAAATTCACAGTGCGGAATAAATATCATTGTGGGCACCATGCAATGCAAATTAGCGTTCGTACTCCTCCATATAACTTTGTAATGTTGTATATATGTAGAAACTCTAAAATAATTTTTTGGCCACACTTTATTCAAAAGGAATGTTGTATGCGAAATAAACATGAAGAGAGGGCTTTTTAGATCAATGGGGTACGTGATGTAACATGTGTGAATGTGTAGTTGATGCATTTGGCGGGGCCTAGAGAGGTATGTGTGTGTATTACGTATTCGAGAGAGGCATGGATAGAGGGGCCGACGGGGGGCGTGGGAGAGATAGCACGAGAAATGAGAGTGGTCTAGAGAGAGAGAGAGAGAGAGACGAATATGACGTCACGACAAGAGATTCCATTCCCTTGAGTGTGTATATGCAAGGGGGGAGGTAATAGCGGCACCGGGAGAAATTTTCTGTGTGTTTGGGTTTTGTGTTGGTATGTGTGGGTGTGAGAAGATAATGAGACGTGGGGGCAGAGGGTGTGTCACCGCGTGAGGTCCGGTGGGTCGAGGTGAGGCCCTTCATTCGGTTCTGTCTTGCGCCACATTGGTCGGCCCGTGACGCATTTACGAAGACCCATGGATGACTAGTCGTACAAGACAAAGATAGCAGAATTGTGAACGACTTTGTGTCCACTGACAAAGCCGGCTAGGATTTGTAACCCTAGGTTCTCGGACTAAGGTAACCCCTTTACCTCTGATATTACTATTCATCCAACCTAACTTTAAGGGGCATCCTACAGAATGCTCTGCTAGAATCATACTCGTCGATTAGGAAGGGAGGTGTGAGACAATGCGTGAGAGACAGGTGTAAAGATAATGTGCGTACATGAGACACATAGGCAGGTCCATGTATATAGAAAGGGTCGATGAGGATTGTGCGTGTGTATGTTTGCGAGAGGAAGAGTGCTTGTGATAAAGGTTAGTGAAAACAGTTGTAAATGGTTACGAGAGGGAGGGAGGGTTATATCTAGAGCATGTGTGCGAGAAAGACACCTCGGGAGAGAGTGTGTGAGCATGTGTGAGAGACCACCGATGGAGAGTGAAACTACACGTAAAAGACTGCTCTACACATTGATTAAAGATATAAATTGTATCCAAATATTAGGATGGGATCATGATATTTGCAATTCGCGTAAGGAGCGGTCATTGATCCATCAGACATCTAGATTCTATCGAATTTGAGCATGTCTATGTTATTATTCGACACAATTGATCCACATAGTTAGTATTTTGAACTCCATACAATGCATCGCTTTAGCAATTGAATATAAACGTGAGTATAGTTCATGTTGTGTGTGTAAAGCACATTATACATACGAAAGTTACACAATGGACATTATAAATAGCTACCTATGAACTAGCATACATTTGAATTGAACTTAAGGTGGTTTCAAAAAATCGAATTCAACATGAAGTCCATTCAATTATTTGAATTTGATATCATGGCATTTGTAAACCATACCTAAATTATGGGGGCACCAATCTTTGCTCTGATTTTGTACATAATAGCATATGTAGTCGTGTACAAAATAGATTCAAATTTAGCTCCTCCATTCCAAAATAATCGTAGTTATAGGATTTTCAAGTGTCAAAATTTCAAAAAGAAGCGGATAATTTAATGAGGTTTTCAAACATACAAGGTCAAATATAACATTGTCTATTTAGGTCAATCCTCATAGTTCAAGAGTACTCTAAACGTGAATGCTTGTGTTTCAAAATTTCGAACGACGCGCCAAAAGAGCCTCTACTCGCCCGAAACCGCGTGAGACCAATGTTTGGTAGTACAAGGAAATTACTTTTCTAATAACTCCGACCCGTGAAACCTACCGGCCCGACGTCCAAAGGTCTAAACCGGGGTAGGTTTGTAGCTTCATCTAGACGCCATGCAACCGCATCCGAAAAACATTCATACACAATGCCCGCCTACCATCCTACCCCCGACCCGCAGTAGGTCCGAAATTTAAGAGGGGGGCAAAGTTTGTACTTTACCCAAATTTCAAACAAGCGCGTCCCATCTTCTGTTCAAAAAAGCCAAAAACAAGCGCGTCCCAGACCGAAACATGGTTCCCCCCACCCGTCGGATTCCCCATTCGTACTCCGTGGGCGCCAAAACTACCTCTCCACCAGCCGCGAAACCCCGGCGTCCTCCGTCCGCCACCCCATCCCACCCATCAACCGCCGCCCTCCTCCATCACGCCGGAGCCGATACCCCGACGTCGTCGTCCACCGCAACCTCAACCGCAACGCCCTCCACGGCTAGTAGTTGAAGCCGAGGCCGAGCCGTCCGTACCCGAGCCAGTTCAACCACGCCGTCCTACGCCTCACCGCTGCCGCTCCAACTTCACCACCCTCCACCGCACCGGAGTTGTTCCTGCTACGCCGTCCATCGCCGCCTCGGATCTGCTTCCCCTCCGCCGACATACGGCCACGGCAACACAGTCAACAATTTGGCCATGGGTTCGTCCAAGCCTGCACCCTCCAGAACATCGGTTTCCCCGGTAAAAAGAAGAAGATCGGCACGACATGTGGAGGTGACCATGCCGGCAACCGAAAAAGGTACTCCTCTTCCCTTATTCGTGCAAATCTTACGTCTCTGCTTGCACGGTATTCATCCCACAGAAGACACTAGTTGACCGCTTCTTCTTGATACTAGATGTTCCTAGTAACTCGCGATGCACAAGGTTTCTCCTCATATACTATTTCACCTTAGCTAGAGGTCCGTCGCCCCCCTGAATTTCAATTTCTGGCCAGTTGATTCCCAATTAACGGAAGCATTCCCCGGCGTAACAGGCGCTAGTATGCCTATTACGCCGGGGAAGCAGCGCCTTGGTGTTTATCTTAGGGGCGTGTGCGGCCTAGAGCTACTAGTGCCCGATCTGGAGGTCGGCCGGGATTAAAGGGATGGCCTGGGGGCGCTGCCAAGCACGGCGGTGGTGTGAGGTCGATGGGAGGGCGGGGCGGCGGAGGCAGGGGTCTGGGCCGGTGGTCGCTGGCGGTTCGAGAAAGATCGTCAACAGTGACTGGCAGGAGGTAGACGAAGGCCATCTGCCCGTTCCTTATAGATCAGACGGTTCATTAAAAAAATCGACTGACCTATTTATTTTCAGTCGACTGTTATCTTAGATATGACCACATGTGGTGGTGTGCTGGAGGAGTACCTGCATTTCCTGTGCTCATATATTACAAAATCATACGGAGTAGAATCTAATTTTGTTTGCCATGCAATGTTGTAGAGCTATCATATGTCTCATGTCATTTATTTTTCAGCCACCTGCTATCTGCTACTTTTACAGTGCACTAGTTCTGCACACACTTCACCCTTACTCTCACTATTGTGTTTTTATGCAAGGGTATTTCAGACTCTGCTGCCATGAGAGAAGCCAAAAACAAAAGAGAGAAGTCGCTCCAGCTTCGTATGCGGGTAGGCAAGACACGTTACAGCGCTATAAAGGGTGCAGTGTCAGCAGATGGAGACGGTAAACGTAGCTCTGGAGTTGATGACCTCGCTCGCAATGAACCACCATCCCAGGTGCTTGCTTTAACTTCGCGGTGTCATATGTGGTTGCATGTTCCATATGGTGTCTAGCTTGTATTTGAAAGGCCGAAGTCGGTAAGATAAGGAAAGATATTTTTTACATGAACCACCATCCCGTGAGCACCAGAAGACAAATAGCTAGTCAGGGCACTGGCCGAGCCAGTGACAAGCCCAGCAAAGATAGGCATCACCTGGAAGCCAACTAAAAAGCTGCGATGGTGGCGAAGCAGCCCGCCTCCCACCAGGCTCTCAGGTCCTAGATGATCATGCTCACCACTCCAGCCGGATGTCTAGCCTGTATTGCTTCCCATTTGGTTAAATTGCATCTGCTTAGCTTACACATTATACCTTTGAATATGACATGCCTTTCTGTTTTTGGTACATACTAGTACATCTGTGCATTAACCATGTTCTTACATCAAACTAATGTTCTTGTGTATCCCTCATCAATCACTTATGACAAGGCAGGAAGGCAAGGGGACTACTCCTCATGTAAAGAATGCAGCGTCAGCCTCCCGACATGATTCTCAAGAAACAGAAATGCTAGATGAAGATAGTGAACGTAGCTCTGTAGTTGATTACAGCATTTCCCCTACACTAGCATCGCATGTGCTTGCTCTAACTTGGCAGCGTGATATGTGGTTGCATGTTCCATATGGTGTCTAGATTGTAATTCTTCCAATCTGGTTAAACTGCATGTGCTAGTCTGCTTAGCTTATACATTATACCTATTAATGTGACATGCCTTCCTGTATTTAGTACATAGTACATCTGTCTATTAAGCATGTCCTTACATAAAACTATTGTTTTTTATCCCGCATCAATCAACATGACGAGACACCTTTAGTATATGCAGTGCGATATTAGTTGCATCTTTCAAATGATTTATAGCATGCACTGCTTCTAATTTTTTGAAATTCCATTTATGATGGGACACTTTTAACTTGGCAGAGTCATATTGGTTGCATCTTTCATGTGGTGTCTAGCTTGCATTGCTTCTTATTTGCTGGAATGGTTTCTGCTTAGTTTACACAAACAGTTGTGAACATGCCATGCCGTCCTGTTTTTCGTACATATTCCATCCTGGTATCATGTGTTTGCCTTACATCAAAGTAGTGATTGTCAGTATCATGCATGAATGAGTTCTAAAGAGAGAATTTTATTCCTTTTTCTTGTCGGTTTTACTTGACAATTCAAAATCAATAAAGCGGAAGGAAGTTAGCAAGGCAGCGGATAAAGGTGCTCCTTCCGAACGGAGGGCCTCTACAGTTTCTACTCCTCCACACCCCCAAGATGATTTCAAAGACAACACATGCATAGACACTCAACAAAGCTGTGTTTATGATGAGCACGTCTCCCCTAGTGCAGCATCACCGGTGCTCCCTCTAACTTGGCACTGTTATATGTGGTTGCATGTTATGTGTGATGTCTAGCTTGTATTGCTTCTAATTTTGTTGAATTCCATCTTCTTACTTTACACATTATACTTGAATAAGACACGTGTTCCTGTTTCTAGAACATACAATATATGTCTATCACACCATGTTCTTACATCAAATTACTACTGTTGTGTAACCTGCAACAATCACTTATCATAAGACACGTTTGACTTCGGAGTGTGATATAGGTTACATCTCACATTCTTTTCTAGCTTGTACTACTAATTTGTTGAAATGGCACTTATGACGAGACAGTTTTAACTTGGTAGAGTGATATTCGTTGCATCTTTCATATGGTGTCTAGCTTTCATTGCTTCTAATTTGTTGAAATGCCTTCTCCTTACTTTACACATCATAAGCTGTGAATATGCAATGCTGTGAATATGCAATGGCACTAATGACGAGAGACCTCTAACATGGTAGTGTGATGTTGTTTGCATCTTGCATATGATTTATTTCTTGTACTGCTTCACATTTGTTTAAACGCCATTTATGATGAGACACTGTTAACTTGGCAGAGCGATATTTGTAGCATCTTTCATATGGTGTCTACCTTCCATTGCATTGCTTCTAATTTGGTGAAATATCTTCTTCTTAGTTTACACATCATAGTTCTGGTTATCTCTTCCGTCCTGTTTTTCATACATATTACATCCTCCTATCATGTGGTTGTCTAACATCAAAGTTCAGTTCGTCTGCATCACGCATAAATTTGTTCTGAAGAACTAAATTGTTATTCGTTTTTCTTGTCGACTTGACTTAACATGGCACAGAGAAAGAGGAAGAAACACATAATGGCGGGGAATGAGAAGCGGATGAATCCTGCAGATTCTGCTGGTACTGATGGTGCAATAGAAGGTCAAAGTCCAGCGGAAAATTCTACAAACACGGCATCCCATGCTACACGAGTTGCAAAAAAAGCCAAACAGAAACAAATAGCTGCCACCAAACAAGCAGAGACAGCCCTAGTTCTTGCAACACCTACCACAGTACTACCAGCTGCATGACTTACTCGTGCGTCAACTGAGCTAGCAGCACGTTCCCAAGCTCCCTTGCCACCTGACACTACTTCCCAAGCACTCTTGACACAAGACGAGTTGGCAATATCAGATGAACCTTGTGAGCTTCAACAGCAAGAAGGTAGTTGCTGGAGTCAAGTTACAGTTGCATGCTTCTTTATATGTAGTCTCACAGTTTGATGTACACTAACACTTCCTATGTTCGTTGTTGGACTACCACCTAGGCGCAAGAGGAAACAAACATCAGGGATAATGCTCGATAGGTTAACTAAATCTAGAGGAGGAAGAATGGAGATCTGTTTTGAGGCAGGTTTAAAAAGGCCACGTGATGCTACAGAGTCAGCCAAGTTAGTATCAGAGGAAGCGGTTGCCGTTAGGTGTCATGTACGTATCCTCCCAACATGGATTCAGTATAGGAATGACAAAGACAAAACCCAGTTCAACACCTTCCTCGACCATTTATCTGTAAGTATGGTTATGTATGGAAACTAGTAATATCGTCTTGCTCTGTCCCATACTTTCTAGGTTGCTGATAATGAGACTCCCATAATTTTCAACAGATGAGGTTCAAGTTGGATAGCCAAGATGATGCAACCAGACAAGCTTGCACCCATGTTTTCAAGTCTGCTCTGCGACAGTATTGGTATAACTTGAGGAAAACTCACTTTGAAGGCAAGGCTAACAGTGAACTTTCCCAAACATCTCCAGTGGAAAATATATCGGATGAAGACTGGAGGGGCCTTGTTAAACACTGATCTGATCCGAAGTATTAGGTACATTATATATATATGTGATCAGATCACATGTTGAAGTCCTATTTACGCATGTGCCACACAAATCTATCTTCTTGTAGGTGAACTGTTCAAAGAACAAGGCCAACCGTACGAAAGTGAAATTCCAACAGACGACAGGATCTCGTAGCTATATTGCACACTGCGAGGCCGTCAGTACTCTGAGGTCGTCGTCTTCCGGGGGGTGTTGCTCTGGGGTGTTTTTGGTGAGGATATCCTCGCCACTCTTGGCCACCTGCCGGAGTATCCAACATGCTCTAAGGCTATGGGTTGGTACAGTATCCGGTGTCGTGTGCATTTTGCATGGCCTGTCGAGCCATCCCTCCAGAACCATTCCGCGTCCCGTGATGGGCTTAGTTTTCTTTACTATGGGGTCGGGCGCCCCGCGAGGGTGCTGAAGGAAATATGCCCTAGAGGCAATAATAAAGTATTATATATTTCCTTATATCATGATAAATGTTTATTATTCATGCTAGAATTGTATTAACCGGAAACATAATACATGTGTGAATACATAGACAAACAGAGTGTCACTAGTATGCCTCTACTTGACTAGCTCGTTAATCAAAGATGGTTATGTTTCCTAGCCATAGACATGAGTTGTCATTTGATTAACGAGATCACCTCATTAGGAGAATGACGTGATTGACTTGACCCATTCCGTTAGCTTAGCACTCGATCGTTTAGTATGTTGCTATTGCTTTCTTCATGACTTATACATGTTCCTATGACTATGAGATTATGCAACTCCCGTTTACCGGAGGAACACTTTGTGTGCTACCAAACGTCACAACGTAAATGGGTGATTATAAAGGTGCTCTACAGGTGTCTCCAAAGGTACTTGTTGGGTTGGCGTATTTCGAAATTAGGATTTGTCACTCCGATTGTCGGAGAGGTATCTCTGGGCCCACTCGGTAATGCACATCACTATAAGCCTTGCAAGCATTGTGACTAATGAGTTAGTTGCAGGATGATGTGTTACGGAACGAGTAAAGAGACTTGCCGGTAACGAGATTGAACTAGGTATCGAGATACCGACGATCAAATCTCGGGCAAGTAACATACCGGTGACAAAGGGAACAACGTATGTTGTTATGCGGTCTGACCGATAAAGATCTTCGTAGAATATGTGGGAGCCAATATGGGCATCCAGGTCCCGCTATTGGTTATTGACCGGAGACGTGTCTTGGTCATGTCTACATAGTTCTCGAACCCGTAGGGTCCGCACGCTTAACGTTACGATGACAGTTTTATTGAGTTTTGATGTACCGAAGGAGTTCGGAGTCCCGGATGAGATCGGGGATATGACGAGGAGTCTCGAAATGGTCGAGACGTAAAGATCGATATATTGGACGACTATATTCGGACTTCGGAAAGGTTCCGAGTGATTCGGGTATTTTTCGGAGTACCGGAGAGTTACGGGAATACGTATTGGGCCTTATTGGGCCATACGGGAAAGAAGAAAAAGGGCCTCAAGGGTGGCCGCACCCCTCCCCTTGGTCTGGTCCGAATTGGACTAGGGAAGGGGGGCGCCCCCTTCCTTCCTTCTCTTTTTCCCTTCCTCTTTTCCTATTCCATATGGGAGGTGGAATCCTACTAGGACTAGGGTGTCCTAGTAGGACTCCACACTTGGTGCGCCCCCTCCTAGGGCCGGCCTCCTCCTCCCTTGCTCCTTTATATACGGGGGCAAGGGGGCACCCCAGAGACACACCAATTGATCCTTGAGATCTCTTAGCCGTGTGCGGTGCCCCCCTCCACCATATTACACCTCGATAATATTGTTGCGGAGCTTAGGCGAAGCCCTGCGTCGGTGGAACATCATCATCGTCACCACGCCGTCGTGCTGAAGAAACTCTCCCTCAACACTCGGCTGGATCGGAGTTCGAGGGACGTCATCGAGCTGAACGTGTGTAGAACTCGGAGGTGCCGTACGTTCGGTACTTGATCGGTCGGATCGTGAAGACGTACGACTACATCAACCGCGTTGTGATAACGCTTCCGTTGTCGGTCTACGAGGGTACGTGGACAACACTCTCCCCTCTCGTTGCTATGCATCACCATGATCTTGCGTGTGTGTAGGAAATTTTTTGAAATTACTACGTTCCCCAACAGGTGCATCCTTTTTGCCCGCCCAAGGGGTTGAGTGGGAACCGGTGGTTCCCAACGAGCTATCTGAGTTTTCCAGGCGCTTTCCATTGCGCAGTACTTCTGTACTATGGTTGCCAAGTCAGCGAAGTGTAATACGCGACGGCGGTTGATGGCGTTGCGGATTCCTTCATCCGTGCAATTATTGCAGAATAATGAAATCGCGTCCTCGTCGCGGCAATCTTTAATCTTGTCTTTGACAAGGAGGAATCTGGCCCAAAAGTGATGAACTGTTTCCTAAGACTGTTGTCGTACGTACATGAGGTCGCATATATCCGGAGGTCCGGAATTGTTAGGCGAATATTGCTTGTGGTGGGCGGGTGGCTTTAAATCTGAGCCCTGACCCAATTTAGGATCCGGAGTTTTAAAAACTTCCGAGCTTAATAGTTTGGGCTTCGGGATGTCAATTGATTTTTCAGGCCCACCGTCCGATTCTAGGTTCGGAGGGCTAGGAGTGTCGTTCCGCAAACAAGTATCCGGCTGTTCGAGCTCGGATATCCGAACATAATTCGTCTTCAACATAAGGGAAGAGTCGTTGTTGTGCTCCTCTACGGCCTCTATCTGATGGGTGATCGGCGGAGATTTAATTTCTCTCTGGTCGGGTTTAAGCCCAATCTGATCATAGTCTGTAGCAACCCCCATAGTGGCGATGCGATCCAGGAGTTCATTTAAAGATGACAACTCCGCCGGATCCATCCGTTTGGAGTATTCGGAGTCAACACGGGGGCGATTTTCGATGGCCTGAGAGGTCACCGTTGGCTTAATAGCCGAACGTGCGATCATGGTAAAGTCGCCTAACCAGAGGGTTTGGCCTAAGGCCAGGGCTCCTCCGGAGGTGATGCTGTCCTTGATGACAAGGCGAGCCATCGATCCTGTTTTCGACGTCACGGTGGAACTCTCGATGAAAGCACCAATGTCGGTGTCAAAACCGGCGGATCTCGGGTAGGGGGTCCCAAACTATGCGTCTAAGGTCGATGGTAACAGGAGCCGGGGGACACGATGTTTACCTAGGTTCGGGCCCTCTTGATGGAGGTAATACCCTACTTCCTGCTTGATTGATCTTGATGAATATGAGGATTACAAGAGTTGATCTACCACGAGATCGTAATGGCTAAACCCTAGATGTCTAACCTGTATGATTGCGATTGCCTCTAAGGACTAAACCCTCTGGTTTATATAGACACCGGAGGGGACTAGGGTTGTACAAAGTCGGTTATAGAGAAAGGAATCTTCATATCTTAACGCCCAGCTTGCCATCCACGTAAAGGAGAGTCCTATCCGGGCACGGGAGAGAGTCTTCTGTCTTGTATCTTCACGGCCCATCAGTCCGGCCCACGTCACACAGGCCGGACGCCCGAGGACCCCTTAATCCAGGACTCCCTCAGTCATGCACCCTTGAAGAGTGGTCTATTTTTGTTGAATCTCGATATTAGTGATACACATATTCATACTATTGAAGCCAAAAGATGCAGATTTGATAATGATAGTGCAACTTATTTGTGGCACTACCGTTTGGGTCATATTGGTGTAAAGCGCATGAAGAAACTCCATATTGATGGACTTTTGGAATCACTTGATTATGACTCATTTGGTACTTGCGAACCATGCCTCATGGGCAAGATGACTAAAACTCCGTTCTCCGGAACAATGGAGCGAGCAACAGATTTATTGGAAATAATACATACTGATGTATGCAATCCGATGAATATTGAGGCTTGCGGTGGGTATCGTTATTTTCTGACCTTCACAGATGATTTAAGCAGATATGGGTATATCTACTTGATGAAACATAAGTCTGAAACATTTGAAAAGTTCAAAGAATTTCAGAGTGAAGTGGAAAATCATCGTAACAAGAAAATAAAATTTCTGCGATCTGATCGTGGAGGAGAATATTTGAGTTACGAGTTTGGTCTTCATTTGAAACAATGCGGAATAGTTTCACAACTCACGCCACCCAGAACACCACAGCGTAATGGTGTGTCCGAACATCGTAACCGCACTTTATTAGATATGGTGCGATCTATGATGTCTCTTATTGATTTACCGCTATCGTTTTGGGGTTATGCTTTAGAGACGGCTGCATTCACGTTAAATAGGGCACCATCTAAATTCGTTCAGACGACACCTTATGAACTGTGATTTGGCAAGAAACCCAAGTTGTCGTTTCTTAAAGTTTGGGGCTGCGATGCTTATGTGAAAAAGCTTCAACCTGATAAACTCGAACCCAAATCGGAGAAATGTGTCTTCATAGGATACCCAAAAGAGATTGTTGGGTACAACTTCTATCACAGATCCGAAGCAAGATATGAAGGAAATGTGCCCTAGAGGCAATAATAAAGTTGTTATTTATATTTCCTTATATCATGATAAATGTTTATTATTCATGCTAGAATTGTATTAACCGGAAACTTAGTACATGTGTGAATACATAGACAAACAGAGTGTCCCTAGTATGCCTCTACTTGACTAGCTTGTTTATCAAAAATGGTTATGTTTCCTAGCCATAGACATGTGTTGTCATTTGATGAACGGGATCACATCATTAGAGAATGATGTGATGGACAGGACCCATCCGTTAGCTTAGCATTATGATCGTTGAGTTTTATTGCTATTGCTTTCTTCATGACTTATACATGTTCCTCTCACTATGAGATTATGCAATTCCCGAATACCGGAGGAACACTTAGTGTGCTATCACACGTCACAACGTAACTGGGTGATTATAAAGATGCTCTACAGGTGTCTCCGATGGTGTTTGTTGAGTTGGCATAGATCGAGATTAGGATTTGTCACTCCAATTGTCGGAGAGGTATCTCTGGGCCCTCTCGGTAATGCACATCACTATAAGCCTTGCAAGCAATGTGACTAATGAGTTAATTGCGGGATGATGCATTACGGAACGAGTAAAGAGACTTGCGGGTAACGAGATTGAACTAGGTATTGAGATACCGACGATCGAATCTCGGGCAAGTAACATACCGATGACAAAGGGAACAACGTATGTTGTTATGCGGTTTGACCGATAAAGATCTTCGTAGAATATGTAGGAGCCAATATGAGCATCCAGGTTCCGCTATTGGTTATTGACCGGAGATGTGTCTCGGTCATGTCTACATAGTTCTCGAACCCGTAGGGTCCGCATGCTTAACGTTTGATGACGATTTGTATTATGAGTTGTGTGATTTGATGTACCGAAGGTTGTTCGGAGTCCCGGATGAGATCATGGACATGACGAGGAGTCTCGAAATGGTCGGGACGTAAAGATCGATATATTGGAAGGCTATATTCGGACATCGGAAAGGTTCCGACTGATTCGTATTGCGAATGACAGCGGATTCCTGTCACAGCGAACACATGCATTCTAACCATGTGTCGTTCACCCTGACATAGTGCCCAAAGCCGGATAATCATGGATGCACCAAATTATAACAGCACACAGAAAGAAATCAGCTGGTGGGCTGCTATATAGGTCTCGAGTGAGAACACCCTTCCATAGTTGTTGAAGTTCCTCCACAAGAGGCTCCATGAACAAATCAAAATCCTTTCCAGGACTTTTTGGACCTGGGATGAGCAAGGCCATCATGTAGTTTGATTCTTTGGTGCAGACATTTGGAGGCATGTTGTAAGGGATAACAAGCACTGGCCACATGCTATATGTGGCGCTCTGGTGGCCAAATGGGTTAAATCCATCTGAAGCTAAGCCAAGTCTAATGTGTCTCGGGTCAGCAGCAAACTCTTTGTGTTTATCATTGAAGCTTCTCCACTCACTACCATGAGATGGATGGCTCATTACATTATGATCTCTATACTCCTGGTTCCTAGAATGCCACAGTACATCCTCTCTTGTTTCAGCATCATGAAACAACCTCTGCAATCTTGGTGTAATTGGAAAATGTCTCAGAACATTATGAGGAATCCTCTTCACAGCATCGCCATCTTTCCATCTTGATGATTTGCATTTCGGGCATTCACTTAAGTTGGCATAATCCTTCCGGAACAGAACACAATTATTCTTACAAACATGGATCATATCATATCCAATTCCAACTGCACGAAGGAAATTCTTCATTTTACTGTAGGTGTGTGGCAGCTCAGACGCATCTGGGAAAGATTCGCGGAAAGCAGCCAACATCGCATCGAATGATTTGTTGGTCATCCGCTCAGATGTCTTCACATAAAGAAAGGTGACCATAGCTTAGAATACTGACAGCTTATTTCCTGGGGTGACAGCAACGTTGCATTGTCCCAACATGCGGGCCCACCGTTTTTCTTTTGCAGGTGAAAGTTCACGGAATGCATGAGCATTTTGTAGCATTGTTTCAATGTTGTTCAAACTCACTGGCTCCGCCACCACCACCTCCTTCTCCTCTTCCACCTGAGCATCAGGCAGATCAAGATGGTGATCTGCTGCTTCCACGTAGTCAATAACATTGACGTTCACAACTTCACCATGATGAACCCACCTAGTATATCTGACCGACATCCCATACAAGTGTAGATGATTTTGCACAGTTGACTGGGGTCTTGTAACTGAATTCATACAACTGCTACACGGGCAGAGCACATCTGATTTCGGACCACCGTACTCAGCTCTGATAAAGTTCATGAAGTTTTCAACCCCCTCGACATATGCAGCGGAGAATCTTCGAGCAGAAGTTATCCAAGTCCTGTCCATCTGTTAGACATACAAATTAGTTCTTCTACTAGATATTACAGGAAAAACATATATGCTTTTTTATGAAGTCCAGAAAAAAAATACCTAGGTCGATGTCTAAAGCTATGGCAAGATATTTGGACGAGCAGATCTAAGTAACGAAATATATGTAAAGCTAATTCAGCAAACAGATTTGAGTGACAAATTATGGCAGGCTGTTTCAGCAGTCAATGAGGCCGAGCACACAGCCATCAAACTATCGAAGGCCATCGCAGCAACAAAGATCGAGTATAAAACGGTGTAGAGCTATTTCACCTAACAGATTGGCTACTAGACCATGGCAATCTACGTCACAATAAATATATGGCAGGATATTTTAACAACTAATCGGCCTTGGCATGCCATCTCAGCTAAGCAGATTGAGTGCAGAACAGGGCAAGGAAGCTTCTTAAGCAGAGCATATTGACAGTAAACTACTTCGGCAAACAATGAGATTAACAGCGTCTATCAGCTAACATTCAGCGCTACACCGACATGAACGGGGCCTCAGTCTAGAATGCGCGTACCGTGGGAGAAGCTGACCGCCGTGCGTCTCCACATGAAAGTCGCCAGCGGTGGCGGCGCTGACCGTCGTGCGTCTCCACAAGAACGTAGCCAGAGGTGGCGGCGCGGCTAGAGGACGGCAGTCTACGAGAGCATACTGTGGGAGCGAGAGGATCGCCGAACCGCGGCGCCGACGTATCGGCGTGGCGGGGAGGGTGGCTTTGGCGGAGCGAATGGAGTGGAGGGGGACAGGGGGGAGGGGGTTTGGGGAATATTATTGGCTAGTTGGCCGAAGGGCGGTTGAATCGGATTTGTGGGGAATTTTTGGGTGTGGGGGGGAGGATTTTCGCGCGGTGGGCGGGGGGAGTTTGGCGCATGGTCGGTTTCTCCAAGTGCAGTCCCACGTGTCAGTGAAGAGGCAAGCCGAAGCGCGTTCCATTTGCGTGAGCCGCGTGCAGGACCGAACGTGTGTGGGGTGCAATGCGACCGCGACAGGAGTGATGTGAGTGTACCGCCTTTTTTCCTTTTAAACTAGGTGCTTCGCCCCCTCAAAAAAAATTGTTGCTTCGCGCGATCCATCGATACTACTACTAGTAATCCGGTAATCCTGACTAAAACGACAAGGCCGGGTCTTTTCCTGCGCGATATGTTGGGAGGTTGGCTTAGTTGGGTTTTTTAGGACGAGTAATGCTACACCTACGTAATCCCAGTTACGTAATTAACGTAATGTGAAACGTGTGAGCTGTTGATTGTAGATTGGGGGAGGGAGGGGCCCACCACCATGAAAATCAGGGGAGGAGAGAGAGAGGCAATTTACGTTAACCCTTTCGTAGGTTCCCGTAGATGTAGAAAGATGTGAAATGTGTGAATGCGTAGTGGACGTACTATTGGAGTGCCTAAGATAATTTGTGTATGTATAGACCCTATGTGTTTATTTTACTTCGCATGTTAGATTTGTCTCGGTTCAATAAAAAGCAGAGTTGGTGATGATGGTGTGCCTGTCATCCTGCAATATAGGTCGTCCGATCTATATCTAACGGATAAGAAGGAAACTATGACAATTTACCTGCACTCCTCTCCACATTTGCAGATAAGGCTTTCCCTCGTTCATCCTTTTCTCCCACAAAATCTTGATCTTCCGTGCAACGCACGGGCATCTTGCTAGTACTCCTACAATATGTATATTATTGTGAAAGTTCATATACACTAGCCGAGATTAATGCAAACACGGCAGATTTTCATTACATTTCGAACTTTTATAGGACAGAAAAATAAAAGAAACCCAACCCTAAACCTATTCTACGGCGGCGACCGACGTCCTCCATCAGCGATCTCTATGTACGGGGGCGGGGTTCAAGACCCGTGAAGTGAAGGTGCGGTCTCCGGCGAGGAAGAGTAGAACACGGGATACGGACCGGCCAGTTGGTACACCATGCCCTGCCGCCTCCCATGCCCTACTCATCCTCGGAGGAGTCCCCGACCTCAGCTGTGCTGGACGTTGGATGGCGGCAAGTAGGACGCGTGGCTGACAGTGCTCCCGTCGTCAGCCACCAGCGTGGCCACCGCTTGTGCGGTCGCGTCCGCGTCCGGCTACGCCGCTATTGCGTCGCGAGAGGCGACTTGAGCAAGGGCGGCGACCTCGAGCTTCATCCCGGAAGACAAGCTCTCCCGCAGAGCGTTCGCACTTGCGGTCATGGCGGATGTGGTACCAGGTAGGAGGACGATGCGCTATGGTGTGGAGGTTAGCTGGGCGTTGCCGCTTTAAGTAGCACATTCCGGTGAGGCCAAGCGTCCGGGTGCGTCATTAAGTCGCCGGAGTTGGTTCCTCAGGCACCGAGCCTCTTAACGACGACATACGAATGGACGGCATGAATGCAGGTAGTTGGCGCCGGCTGGGAACGCACCGCGCGACGGCGCGAGGGACGAGGGTTTTGGTGTGCCAGGGTAGTCAGCTGCGGTCATGGCAACGTTGGAGATGCCCTTTGCTCACATGCGATCCCCGCATGTCATTGAAAAAGCAAGACGACCCGGCATGGTCTCAAGTCCAGAGGATGCAGTTGGCCGCGCTACACCACTCCGCGGACGCGTCACGGCGCCCCGTGCATCCTCGACGAGCCGGGTGTTGGGGTGTGTTTGGATTGTGGCCAAAGTGCACCTTACCAAAATTTTGGTCATGACCCAAAGATTGGTCTTTGTTTGGATGGTTGCCATTTTTTTGGCATGCCAATGAACTCTAGGCAACTCTAGTTCATTTTTCTTGCCAATGTCGGCCAAATCATGGGCAACCAATACCTCAACCGAAATTTTGGTCATGACCCAAAGATTGGTCTTTGTTTGGATGGTTGCCATTTCTTTGGCATGCCAATGAACTCTAGCCAACTCTAGTTCATTTTTCTTGCCAATGTCGGCCAAATCATGGGCAACCAATACCTCAACCAAAATTTTGGCTACCCAATGCTTTGATGGGGCAACCTTGGGCACAAACCAAACATACCGTTGGTCGTGCCACAGCACTAACGCCACCCTCGGCACACTGAAACCGACCATGTCTAGCGACGATATGAGCGTGTCGCTCACCGCGGTCGCCGTGTCCAGAGGCGGTGCTGGAGCTGCGCCACGTTGTTGGCCCCAACGACCCACATGAACGGTTGTCGGTGGCGAGGAGGTCGTGGGCCAGCTCCTCCATTGGACTAGTCTGTGCTACGTCGTCCTGACGGGTGTGCCCCACATGTCGGTTTCCCTATTTTCCCGGCCATATTCGAGCGTCAGTGCTCCGCGTTGCGCATTAGGCCTTTCACTATGTAGGCCAAGCGAGACAACTTATTGTTTATTTGAGCCGTTCAAGTATAATCATGTGGCGTTTGCTTATTTCTCATTCCTCTCCAACCCTCTTCTCCATCGATCATGTCGCCCTCCAGTCGAGTCCATCATCCCGCATGCCTCATTTGAACATTCCGCCGAGTATCATTCGCATGTACCCACCCTAGTCCTGTTTCAATAGATCTCCAGACCCCGAGATGAAATCAAGAGGGAACGAGTGGGGGACGGTGATACCTAAGGCGGATTCAAAATTTTGAACCGGTGATCATAGCATCCGCAAATCATATATAAAGGGTATTCAATGTTCGTTTCATTTTTGAACGTACAATATACTCCCCCTATCCTTTCTAGTTTACATATAAGTTTTATGTGTAGTCAAAGTATCTCTACTTTGATCAAAAAGGTATCAACACTCAACAACGCCCAATCAATATTGTTAGATTCGTACGTACTCCTAGATTTGTACTCGAGATGGTTTCCAATTTGACTATTGACAAGATTAATAGTACATGAGATGTATAATGTGAAAATTATATCATTGGAAACTCCTTTCACATACGAATTTGACCGTATGCTTTGTGTAAGTTGCATGTCATATATTATTACTCTAACATTCGGTCAAAGTTAGCCTCGAAAAACGCATTAGACCTTGTATGCTTTGTGTAAGTTGCATGTCATTTATTATTACTCTAACATTTGTGTAAGTTGCATGTCATATATTATTACTCTAACATTTGGTCAAAGTAGTATAGTGGAAGTGGATCCTCTGACGTAGGTATCCCTGCCTTACCCTCCCTTTCGGTCACTTACTAGCGGACCCCATGCTTGCTAGGCCCCGCATGTCAGTTACTCAATGGGTTCGTCCACGTCGGGGGATCCTCATCCGTAGTATACTCCCTCTGTTTTTATTCACTCCGCATAAAATGGAGGGAGTGGTGGTATAATAAATGACGCGGGCGGGGGAGGGGGGACATCGGTTTGCTCTCAACTGCGGTCCCACAAGTGAGCGAAAGCGCAAGACGAAGCGCGTTCCATTCGGTGAGCGACGTGGAGGGTCCAGCGTGCCGGGCTGCAACGCGAATGCGACAAGAGCGATGTACAGTCAAAACCGATTGACCGGTCGTCACCGGAACCACTATTCACACCAGAACCTTCGCTGCTCGGCCTACGCTAGCCACTGCCCTCAAACCACACCAAATCTACAGCCCATTCCCCCACCTTTCGATCCCCTAGCCCGCATCAAGCGTCCCCTAGTTCGCCGGAAAGCCATGGTGCGCCGCAAGATCACTTACTACAAGATGCTGACGCCGGAGTGCCGCGCAGAAATCGCGGCGGCGGTCGGCGCCACAGACCTCCGTTCCCAAGCTCGCTTTGCGGTGGGCCAATCCCCGAGTTCTCTGGAGCCAAGCTACGAGGAGGAGGAAGCCGATCCAATGTTCATGGCGGAGGTCGCGGCGCAGAAGGCCCCCGATGGGTATGAGACGATGGACGTCGACTTCGTGCCGGCGTCTGAGTCCCCCATGGTGCAGGCGGACCAGCGGTTCAACATGGCGATACTAAAGGAGGACCGGGAGGCAGAGGCTCAACTCGACACGGAGCGCGCGCATGCCGCTGCCATCGAGGCTCTATTGTAGGCGGAACCGGATGTCGTGGATGTGAACCGGGCGGCGGAGGCTCAACTTGAGGCGGAGCGCGCGGATGCCGCTGCCATCGAGGCCTTCCTGCAGGCGGAACCGGACGTCCTGGACTTGAACCGGGCGGCAGAGGCTCGACTCAACGCAGAGCGCGCGGATGCCGCTCTCATCGACGCCCTCCTGCAGGCGAAACCGGACGTCCTGGACTTGAACCGGGCGGCGGAGGCTCGACTCGACGTGGAGCGCGCGGATTCCGCTACCATCGAGGCCCTCCTGCAGGCGGAACCGGACGTCCTCGACTTGAACCGGGCTGTGCTCTCGTCCGTGTAGAGCGCCCGCACGCTCCGCTTGAACGAGTAGCTGGAGGCCGAGGACAAGCACGGTGCAGAGACACACGTCGGCAGCGACGGCTGGTTCGCGCCGGCAGCCAAAGACGACGAGGTCGTCTCTTTCCGCGAGCAGTGATAGTTTTTCTTTATGTTGTTGTTTTTATGGATCTTTTGCTATGTAAAAACATATATTTGTTATGCAAGTCGCCTGACTTGGGTCAGTCTACCATTTCAGGCGGTTGGATGAATATCCTACATCTCCTAACCCTTCTTTCCTTCTTCCTCACCTCTTCTTCTTCCCCAACAGACCACCGCACGGGTCGTACGGATACTCCCCAACATGCGGTTGGATAAACATACTCTATGAACGAAAATTATGTGTCAGCGATAGGATGGCTGAGTTTGGTTTGTTCACTTGCGACAGCACATGTCAGTGAGGGTGCGTTCCCTTGGTTGGGTTTGCGGCGTGCAGGAGCGACTGTGTGAGGGTGCGGTGCGACCGCGGCGTGCAGGAGCGACCGTGTGAGGGTGCGGTGCGACCGCGACAGCCGTGCGCAAGTGTACCTCCTTCTCATTTTGAAAACTTTAGGCAAGCTTGGCAAAATTGTGTGGCGAAGTTTGGCAATGCAAGGCCTAGACCCAAAGAGGATAAGTACGTACGTACTAGGAGTACTAGTGTTAAAAAAGAAAGGCGGGGTTTTCCTTCGCGGGATTTAATCAATACAAATCCTCGTTTCACATGTCAATTAATGCGTATTTTTTTCTCCAAAGACCAAAGAGCTAACCATCTCACTCCTCATCGCTTGATTAATGCAGCGCCATGCAAACCAACCTTCTTCTCACTTCGGCATACATGCAGGGGATATTAATGTCCTTGGTTTCTAGCCCCATCAACTTTGCCTCGATTAGTGTTAGTGGCCCTTTGCAAATTGTAATTTTGATATACTGGCCTTGTGTACAAAAAAATGGAGGTAGTAACTATATTTGACTTCCTTCCCCATTGCGGTGACGTCGACGATATCTTTTTTTTGGTGGTTTGCCGAAGTGCATTCGACCGAGAACACCATTGAGGGAGACCACGGTAAGTCGTTCGCAAGTGCCGCCTGCAAGCCGAGACAACCGCCTTATTTGCATCCAGGAAGTCCTTTACTAGTACTACTAGGAGTACTAGTGCGGTGAGATGGTTTCTCGAAGAAGACGATGGAGAAGTGGAGTCAGCGAAGAGTGAAATGATGGTTTCTTCGTCCTAGCTTTTGTGATTTGACGCCTCACTGCTTTGTGATTTGTGATAGAAGGGACAGGGGAGTAGACTCTGTGCTCTATACTGTACTACATGCGTCCAAGCATGGGAGAAAGAGGAGAGACGTTGCATTTTTCTATTCGTTCAATCAATCAATCAGGGAGCTTCGGTTCCATCTTTTTGGCTTTGGCAACACCGTCCACAATGGTTCCCACGATGCCAAAAGCTATTTTCACATTTGGTTACACATTGTGGATGCCCTTAACCGTACCACTTGGTTTTGCTCCTGTGTGCTATCTATACAAATCTCAATTATATTGATCTAAAAAATAATAGAATCAAGATTAGTAAAAAGGAGGTGATTTTGCCGCGCGGATGGCGGGGGAGGTTTCTTATTTGAGCAATGCTACATCCACGTAATGGTTTACGTAAAGTTACGAACTGATGTGATGTGGGACTATTTGATTGGATTAAAGGAGAGGATTAGGCCCACCCCACCTGAAAATCAGGGGGGCATACATAGATTAGATGGAAAGTATACGTAGCAGCTACGTAGCCCTTTGTAAGTCTAGGATTAGGCTTCTTATTTTCGGAGGACGTTGTCCTGGCGGTTTGCTAACATGCGGTCCCACGTGTCAGTGCTTTACCAAGCCGATCCACGTCCCACATGAGGCAGAACAACGGCAGAAGCAACACGTGGTTAAGTTGAAGAAGATGAGGGAGAAGCGGATTCAGCAACGAGTGAAATGATGGTTGCTTCGTCCCTCCAACTTAACTGCGGGAAAGGTGCAGCTTTGTGATTTGACGCCTCATTGCTCATTACTACGCCGGCGCCATGACTGGGGTGCTTCACCCCGGCTGCTCTGCACTGTATTCCGGTATGGCACGTGGACCCGGTAGCTTGATGTCCCACATGTCGTCGAAAGGGACTAGAAGATTTATGAAAGCGAGCGCTCCACTCTTACGACGGAGGAGTAGACGACACGACGGCCCAGTGAACGGCCCAGCGACAAGGCTCCAACCCGTGCGCAGGAATCACCTGGTTGTGTATGTGTCTGTCAGGGCCTAATGTGTGCGCATGCACGTGTAGGTTGAGCACTTGAGCGTGAGAGTGTGTGTTGGTCATGTGGTGTACTGGTGTGTGCATGCATGCATGCGTGTGAGTGTGAGTATTGCGTGCGTGCGTGTGAGTGTTGCGTGCGTGTGTGGGTGCATGTGTTTGTGTGAGTGTTGCGTGGATGCAGTTCATGTGCATGCGTGCGTGTGTGTATAATCACCACACCAGCTCATGTGTGTTAAAACAGACGGCTCGGCATACCAATACAAGGCCACCTTGTCCGCTGTGCCCGCGGTCGTGACTTCGAACCACCGTCCAAATATTTTTTGTCGTTTGTTTTCATTCTTACTAGCAAGATGCCCGTGCGTTGCACGTAACATCAAGATGCATTTGTATGACTTGTTTATCTTGTGAGAGAAAAGGATGAATGAGGGAAGGCCTTATTTGCAAATGTGGAGAGGTGTGTGGGTACCTTTTTGCAAAATTGCCATTGTTTCTTTCCTATCCGTCAGATATAAATCGGACGGCCTATATTGCAGGATGGCAGGCACACCATCATCACCAACTCTGTTTTTTATAAGAGTGTATTTTATGTATTTTATAAGAGTGTAGATGTAGAGTAGATACAAGTCGACAGGTGGGCACGATGGTAGTGAGATAATGTGATGCAACACTAGAGGTGCCATGTGGAGCGTTTAACTGGTCAACTAGTCATGTCATGAGCAAATACAGAGTTGTACGGTGAGCCCGTGACTGTATAATAACCACTAAACGTAAATGGTGACCGTAATGAGTGGATTCTGAACTCCAATGTACGTATCGTGCTTTCGCTTCAAATACAATGATCGTCATTGCATATATCGCGAGAGAAAGATGAAACATGCGTAAATTTTCTGGGGGCTTACTTTTAGAGGACGTGGAGATAGTTTTGTGTGCATACGTGAAAGGGGCGTACAGGGGGTATGCGATGGAGAGAGAGATGCTCTTCGTTTCTCTTTATTATGACTAACTTTGTATATAGTATAAAAATATACAAATTCACAGTGCGGAATAAATATCATTGTGGGCACCATGCAATGCAAATTAGCGTTCGTACTCCTCCATATAACTTTGTAATGTTGTATATATGTAGAAACTCTAAAATAATTTTTTGGCCACACTTTATTCAAAAGGAATGTTGTATGCGAAATAAACGTGAAGAGAGGGCTTTTTAGATCAATGGGGTACGTGATGTAACATGTGTGAATGTGTAGTTGATGCATTTGGTGGGGCCTAGAGAGGTATGTGTGTGTATTACGTATTCGAGAGAGGCATGGATAGAGGGGCCGACGGGGGGGCATGGGAGAGATAGCATGAGAAATGAGAGTGGTCTAGAGAGAGAGACGAATATGACGTCACGACAAGAGATTCCATTCCCTTGAGTGTGTATATGCAAGGGGGGAGGGAATAGAGGCACCAGGAGAAATTTTCTGTGTGTGTGGCGTTTGTGTTGGTATGTGTGGGTGTGAGAAGATAATGAGACGTGGGGGTAGAGGGTGTGTCACTGCGTGAGGTCCGGTGGGTCGAGGTCAGGCCCTTCGTTCGGTTCCGTCTTGCGCCACATTGGTCGGCCCGTGACGCATTTAGGAAGACCCATGGATGACTAGTCGTACAAGACAAAGATAGCAGAATTGTGAACGACTTTGTGTCCACTAACAAAGCCGGCTAGGATTTGTAACCCTAGGTTCTCGGACTAAGGTAACCCCTTTATCTCTGATATTACTATTCATCCAACCTAACTTTAAGGGGCATCCTATAGAATGCTCTGCTAGAATCATACTCGTCGATTAGGAAGGGAGGTGTGAGACAATGCGTGAGAGACAGGCGTAAAGATAATGTGCGTACATGAGACACGTAGGCAGGTCCATGTATATAGAAAGCGTCGATGAGGATTGTGCGTGTGTATGTTTGCGAGAGGAAGAGTGCTTGTGATAAAGGTTAGTGAAAACAGTTGTAAATGGTTACGAGAGGGAGGGAGGGTTATATCTAGAGCATGTGTGCGAGAAAGACACCTCGGGAGAGAGTGTGTGAGCATGTGTGAGAGACCACCGATGGAGAGTGAAACTACACGTAAAAGACTGCTCTACACATTGATTAAAGATATAAATTGTATCCAAATATTAGGATGGGATCATGATATTTGCAATTCGTGTAAGGAGGGGTCATTGATCCATCAGACATCTAGATTCTATCGAATTTGAGCATGTCTATGTTATTATTCGACACAATTGATCCACATAGTTAGTATTTTGAACTCCATACAATGCATCGCTTTAGCAATTGAATATAAACGTGAGTATAGTTCATGTTGTGTGTGTAAAGCACATTATACATACGAAAGTTACACAATGGACATTATAAATAGCTACCTATGAACTAGCATACATTTGAATTGAACTTAAGGTGGTTTAAAAAAATCGAATTCAACATGAAGTCCATTCAATTATTTGAATTTGATATCATGGCATTTGTAAACCATACCTAAATTATGGGGGCACCAATCTTTGCTCTGATTTTGTACATAATAGCATATGTAGTCGTGTACAAAATAGATTCAAATTTAGCTCCTCCATTCCAAAATAATCGTAGTTATAGGATTTTCAAGTGTCAAAATTTCAAAAAGAAGCGGATAATTTAATGAGGTTTTCAAACATACAAGGTCAAATATAACATTGTCTATTTAGGTCAATCCTCATAGTTCAAGAGTACTCTAAACGTGAATGCTTGTGTTTCAAAATTTCGAACGAAGCGCCAAAAGAGCCTCTACTCGCCCGAAACCGCGTGAGACCAATGTTTGGTAATACAAGGAAATTACTTTTCTAATAACTCCGACCCGTGAAACCTACCGGCCCGACGTCCAAAGGTCTAAACTGGGGTAGGTTTGTAGCTTCATCTATAAGCCACGCAACCGCATCCGAAAAACATTCATACACAATGCCCGCCTACCATCCTACCCCCGACCCACAGTAGGTCCGAAATTTAAGAGGGGGGCAAAGTTTGTACTTTCCCCAAATTTCAAACAAGCGCGTCCCATCTTCTGTTCAAAAAAGCCTAAAACAAGTGCGTCCCAGACCGAAACATGGTTCCCCCCCACCCGTCCGATTCCCCATTCGTACTCCGTGGGCGCCAAAACTACCTCTCCACCAGCCGTGAAACCCCGGCGTCCTCCGTCCGCCACCCCATCCCACCCATCAACCGCCGCCTTCCTCCATCACGCCGGAGCCGATACCCCGACGTCATCGTCCACCGCAACCTCAACCGCAACGCCCTCCACGGCTAGTAGTTGAAGCCGAGGCCGAGCCGTCCGTACCCGAGCCAGTTCAACCACGCCGTCCTACGCCTCACCGCTGCCGCTCCAACTTCGCCACCCTCCACCGCACCGGAGCTGTTCCTGCTACGCCGTCCATCGCCGCCTCGGATCTGCTTCCCCTCCGCCGACATACGGCCACGGCAACACAGTCAACAATTTGGCCATGGGTTCGTCCAAGCCTGCACCCTCCAGAACATCGGTTTCCCCGGTAAAAAGAAGAAGATCGGCACGACATGTGGAGGTGACCACGCCGGCAACCGAAAAAGGTACTCCTCTTCCCTTATTCGTGCAAATCTTACGTCTCTGCTTGCACGGTATTCATCCCACAGAAGACACTAGTTGACTGCTTCTTCTTGATACTAGATGTTCCTAGTAACTCGCGATGCACAAGGTTTCTCCTCATATACTATTTCACCTTAGCTAGAGGTCCGTCGCCCCCCTGAATTTCAATTTCTGGCCAGTTGATTCCCAATTAACGGAAGCATTCCCCGGCGTAACAGGTGCTAGTATGCCTATTACGCCGGGGAAGCAGCGCCTTGGTGTTTATCTTAGGGGCGTGTGCGGCCTAGAGCTACTAGCGCCCGATCTGGAGGTCGGCCGGGATTAAAGGGATGGCCTGGGGGCGCTGCCAAGCACGGCAGTGGTGTGAGGTCGATGGGAGGGCGGGGCGGCGGAGGCAGGGGTCTGGGCCGGTGGTCGCTGGCGGTTCGAGAAAGATCGTCAACAGTGACTGGCGGGAGGTAGACGAAGGCCATCTGCCCGTTCCTTATAGATCAGACGGTTCATTAAAAAATCGACTGACCTATTTATTTTCAGTCGACTATTATCTTAGATATGACCACATGTGGTGGTGTGCTGGAGGAGTACCTGCATTTCCTGTGCTCATATATTACAAAATCATACGGAGTAGAATCTAATTTTGTTTGCCATGCAATGTTGTAGAGCTATCATATGTCTCATGTCATTTATTTTTCAGCCACCTGCTATCTGCTACTTTTACAGTGCACTAGTTCTGCACACACTTCACCCTTACTCTCACTGTTGTGTTTTTATGCAAGGGTATTTCAGACTCTGCTGCCATGAGAGAAGCCAAAAACAAAAGAGAGAAGTCGCTCCAGCTTCGTATGCGGGTAGGCAAGACACGTTACAGCGCTATAAAGGGTGCAGTGTCAGCAGATGGAGACGGTAAACGTAGCTCTGGAGTTGATGACCTCGCTCGCAATGAACCAACATCCCAGGTGCTTGCTTTAACTTCGCGGTGTCATATGTGGTTGCATGTTCCATATGGTTTCTAGCTTGTGTTCGAAAGGCCGAAGTCGGTAAGATAAGGAAAGATATTTTTTACATGAACCACCATCCCGTGAGCACCAGAAGACAAATAGCTAGTCAGGGCACTGGCCGAGCCAGTGACAAGCCCAGCAAAGATAGGCATCACCTGGAAGCCAACTAAAAAGTTGCGATGGTGGCGAAGCATCCCGCCTCCCACCAGGCTCTCAGGTCCTAGATGATCATGCTCACCACTCCAGCCGGATGTCTAGCTTGTATTGCTTCCCATTTGGTTAAATTGCATCTGCTTAGCTTACACATTATACCTTTGAATATGACATGCCTTTCTGTTTTTGGTACATACTAGTACATCTGTGCATTAACCATGTTCTTACATCAAACTAATGTTCTTGTGTATCCCTCATCAATCACTTATGACGAGGCAGGAAGGCAAGGGGACTACTCCTCATGTAAAGAATGCAGCGTCAGCCTCCCGACATGATTCTCAAGAAACAGAAATGCTAGATGAAGATAGTGAACGTAGCTCTGTAGTTGATTACAGCATTTCCCCTACACTAGCATCGCATGTGCTTGCTCTAACTTGGCAGCGTGATATGTGGTTGCATGTTGCATATGGTGTCTAGATTGTAATTCTTCCAATCTGGTTAAACTGCATGTGCTAGTCTGCTTAGCTTATACATTATACCTATTAGTGTGACATGCCTTCCTGTATTTAGTACATAGTACATCTGTCTATTAAGCATGTCCTTACATAAAACTATTATTTTTTTATCCCGCATCAATCAACATGACGAGACACCTTTAGTATATGCAGTGCGATATTAGTTGCATCTTTCATATGATTTATAGCATGCACTGCTTCTAATTTTTTGGAATTCCATTTATGATGGGACACTTTTAACTTGGTAGAGTCATATTGGTTGCATCTTTCATGTGGTGTCTAGCTTGCATTGCTTCTTATTTGCTGGAATGGTTTCTGCTTAGTTTACACAAACAGTTGTGAACATGCCATGCCGTCCTGTTTTTCGTACATATTCCATCCTGGTATCATGTGTTTGCCTTACATCAAAGTAGTGATTGTCAGTATCATGCATGAATGAGTTCTGAAGAGAGAATTTTATTCCTTTTTCTTGTCGGTTTTACTTGACAATTCAAAATCAATAAAGCGGAAGGAAGTTAGCAAGGCAGCGGATAAAGGTGCTCCTTCCGAACGGAGGGCCTCTACAGTTTCTACTCCTCCACACCCCCAAGATGATTTCCAAGACAACACATGCATAGACACTCAACAAAGCTGTGTTTATGATGAGCACGTCTCCCCTAGTGCAGCATCACCGGTGCTCCCTCTAACTTGGCACTGTTATATGTGGTTGCATGTTATGTGTGATGTCTAGCTTGTATTGCTTCTAATTTTGTTGAATTCCATCTGCTTACTTTACACATTATACTTGAATAAGACATGTGTTCCTGTTTCTAGAACATACAATATATGTCTATCACACCATGTTCTTACATCAAATTACTACTGTTGTGTAACCTGCAACAATCACTTATCATAAGACACGTTTGACTTCGGAGTGTGATATAGGTTACATCTCACATTCTTTTCTAGCTTGTACTACTAATTTGTTGAAATGGCACTTATGACGAGACAGTTTTAACTTGGTAGAGTGATATTCGTTGCATCTTTCATATGGTGTCTAGCTTTCATTGCTTCTAATTTGTTGAAATGTCTTCTCCTTAGTTTACACATCATAAGCTGTGAATATGCAATGCTGTGAATATGCAATGGCACTAATGACGAGAGACCTCTAACATGGTAGTGTGATGTTGTTTGCATCTTGCATATGATTTATTTCTTGTACTGCTTCACATTTGTTTAAACGCCATTTATGATGAGACACTGTTAACTTGGCAGAGCGATATTTGTAGCATCTTTCATATGGTGTCTACCTTCCATTGCATTGCTTCTAATTTGGTGAAATATCTTCTTCTTAGTTTACACACCATAGTTCTGGTTATCTCTTCCGTCCTGTTTTTCATACATATTACATCCTCCTATCATGTGGTTGTCTAACATCAAAGTTCAGTTCGTCTGCATCACGCATAAATTTGTTCTGAAGAACTAAATTGTTATTCGTTTTTCTTGTCGACTTGACTTAACATGGCACAGAGAAAGAGGAAGAAACACAGAATGGCGGGGTATGAGAAGCGGATGAATCCTGCAGATTCTGCTGGTACTGATGGTGCAATAGAAGGTCAAAGTCCAGCGGAAAATTCTACAAACACGGCATCCCATGCTACACGAGTTGCAAAAAAAGCCAAACATAAACAAATAGCTGCCACCAAACAAGCAGAGATAGCCCTAGTTCTTGCAACAGCTACCACAGTACTACCAGCTGCATGACTTACTCGTGCGTCAACTGAGCTAGCAGCACGTTCCCAAGCTCCCTTGCCACCTGACACTACTTCCCAAGCACTCTTGACACAAGACGAGTTGGCAATATCAGATGAACCTTGTGAGCTTCAACAGCAAGAAGGTAGTTGCTGGAGTCAAGTTACAGTTGCATGCTTCTTTATATGTAGTCTCACAGTTTGATGTACACTAACACTTCCTATGTTCGTTATTGGACTAGCACCTAGGCGCAAGAGGAAACAAACATCAGGGATAATGCTCGATAGGTTAACTAAATCTAGAGGAGGAAGAATGGAGATCCGTTTTGAGGCAGGTTTAAAAAGGCCACGTGATGCTACAGAGTCAGCCAAGTTAGTATCAGAGGCAGCGGTTGCCGTTAGGTGTCATGTACGTATCCTCCCAACATGGATTCAGTACAGGAATGACAAAGATGAAACCCAGTTCAACACCTTCCTCGACCATTTATCTGTAAGTATGGTTATGTATGGAAACTAGTAATATCGTCTTGCTTTGTCCCATACTTTCTAGGTTGCTGATAATGAGACTCCCATAATTTTCAACAGATGAGGTTCAAGTTGGATAGCCAAGATGATGCAACCAGACAAGCTTGCACCCATGTTTTCAAGTCTGCTCTGCGACAGTATTGGTATAACTTGAGGAAAACTCACTTTGAAGGCAAGGCTAACAGTGAACTTTCCCAAACATCTCCAGTGAAAAATATATCGGATGAAGACTGGAGGGGCCTTGTTAAACACTGGTCTGATCCGAAGTATCAGGTACATTATATATATGTGATCAGATCACATGTTGAAGTCCTATTTACGCATGTGCCACACAAATCTATCTTCTTGTAGGTGAACTGTTCAAAGAACAAGGCCAACCGTACGAAAGTGAAATTCCAACAGACGACAGGATCTCGTAGCTATATTGCACACTGCGAGGCTCTTGTATTTAGCTGCTGTTTCACTCTTTTCGATGTACCATATTATCATATCTATATTGACTTGTTTGAAATGCAGAGGAAAGCCCGCAAGGACCAAAAAGTACCTGAACCAAATGTTGTGGAAATCTTCAAGGACTGTCACACCAGCAAGAAGAAGGGCATGACTACACCAGTCAAAGCCGCTGTTGTAAGTCCTTAATCCTCATGCCTTTTAACTACTACTTACTCTAACTTGTGCCTTGAACTGCATGGTTTGCAGCCAATGTCTATTACTCTTTTCAATTTTATACACAATTGTCTTAGCGTATCATTGCACCTTACAAGGTTTAAAAGAGAGGAGTGATGTTCCTTTGATCTTGACCCGTAATCTAGTTCCGTGCTAGACTTGCCCACACAATGTTACAATTGCATGTTTGTCTGTTCTCAGTTGTTTTGTGATATGAATGATGTCATACTATGCTTACTGTATTATAAACTTCGTCTCTTTATCCTTAGCCCTCAATACAATGTGAAGAAATAGACAATACATTAGCGATGGTACATGGTCATATGTTTGGAACCTGGTTTTATTATGTACTTTGCAATAAAATACAACTAATATTTTACATGGGTTCACCAGAATAAGTTCTGTATGTAGACCAAAGCTATTTTGTTTGGTTTTGCTGCCTCCTTAATATCTTCTGTTCTGGTACTACTAATGTAAAACCTCAACTTTTCAGCGAGCTATGGAAAAAATGGTGGAACCACCACCTTCAGAAGGTGGCGAGGCAACTATAACCGCAATGTCAGCTCTTGCTGTAGTGGGTCGGTACCTGTCCACTAACAGTGCCAAAAGCACGTTCCTGCGTAATACTGGGTTGGTTGTTAAGGCAATATCGTCCAAACTGCCTCATGATCAAGATATGCAAGCTCAAAGCAATGTTGTATCTGCGCTCCAGACACAAGTCCATTCCCTAACAGAGACCCTTTGTGAAACAAGGAGAAACATTGCTCAATGTCGTCAAGATATGCATGGTTTTGAAACCAGACTATCAGACATTTGCTATGTTGTTCAGGAGCCTAGGGGAAATGAAGGCGAGGGTTATGGTGCTCCATCGGACAATACAGCATGAAAACGTAACAGTCAGGTCAAATGAACTGAGCTTCTGAACTTCTGGTGGTGCATTTATCTGCTAGACTATTAAGTTTTATGCCAACCTTCCTTTTGTTATATAGTTGTAATTTGTTTTGGTGTGATACAAAATTTATTCTTAACGTGCAGCCACCGGCTGAAGAAAACAGCAAGCCATTTTTGTATAGTGTAGGGTGTTCCCTATATTTGCACTGGTGGCGATCTTCGATGCCGAGTGGATGTAATCTATGCAATCGCCTTAATAGCCTAGCATTCGTTTCGGCCTTATTTATTTCCTAGTCTTCTTTTTCCCTGGTTTGCTAGTGGCCGCAACTACCATGGGCCATATACGGGCCGTAGGATACATGGGTCTCCTACGGGGCGTCGATAAATGGGCCTGTAATCGGTGGGCCTCGGGCCGTCGGATAAATGGGTCTACATGGGCCGTAATCGAGCGTAATTGGTATCGGCCCAGCACGGTAACAGGCCGTTAACAGACCCTAGGATAGCAAAGGCTTAATTCTGTCACAGGCATAATGGGTCGTTAATGGGCCAGAATATAGGACGGGCTGGAAACGGCGCAACGGGTTAACAGGCCAGAAACGGGCCGACTCTTGCCATGGGCCGAATTTGGCCCATTAGAGTAACAGGCCAGTAACGGGCCGACTCTTGCCATGGGCCGAATTTGGCCCATTAGGGGAACAGGCCAGTAATGGGCCGACTCTTGCCATGGGCCGAATTTGGCCCATTAGGGGAACAGGCCAGTAACAGGCCGGAAGTAATCGAGGGCCGAAAAGGAGCCCAAGAACGTATGGGCCGTCAATAGGCCGAAAGCTAACACGGGCTGGAAACGGCCCATGTAAATCACGGGTCGTTAACGGGTATAAATAAAATTATTGTTCATTATGGGCTAGAGTCACCGTGGGCCTGTAAAGGGCCGAAAGATACGAAGGCCTCATATGGGCCGAAAGATGTCGTGGGCCATACATGGGCCGAAAGTGAAATGGGCTGGTGTTATATTCGACGGCCCACATGACGTTGTTGGGCTGATTTCCTTTAGGGCCTAACGGGCCGTAAAATGGGCTATTTGCGAAGAGACCGTTAACAGGCTTTTCATGGGCCAACCCGTTAACTTTTGACCAAGTCAAACGGGCCAGCTTTGTAAGCTAAATGGGCCAGTGGTGGGCCGTGGCACGTGTCGACATATCATAGGCGCCTATCTGACCCACTGACGAGCTGACACGTGTTTCGTCCGGCCAATAAGAATTTTACACGTGGAAATTTCCCATTGGTCGGGGCTGTTAACGGGTTATCGGATCCAAAACCCGACCCGATAGCTTAACGGTGTTCTGTTACGGTGGATGCCACGTGTCGGTCACCCTTGACGAAAGCACTTCTGTGACGCGCGATTTATCGTCATGGAAGTGGACACTTCTGTGATGATAATTTTGGTAATGTCATGGAACACTTCTACGACAGCACAGGTATGACTATCTTGATTCTGTCATAAAATCGTCATGGATGTACATGCATGACAAAAAACGCGACCTACTGTGACAAACACGTATCATCACGGAAGTGTATTTTTTTTGTAGTGAGTCGGGTTTATCTCTGACATCTCAGGACAAAACGCATTAAATGCGCTACTTAGGTGTCCTCTTACTTTATCGGGGACGGTAACGAAACCCGTCCCATCCGTCGCCGCTTCGTCTTGCTCCGACACGCGTCCAGGCCAACGAGGCGCGCAGCGCCATGTAGGCTGGCAGGCTGCTAAGCTGGTGTGGTGGCAGGGTCTTCACGAAGATCTGCATGTCACCACGTAGGTGCTTGACTAGTTGGCCCAGGAGCCACGTACAGCCATGTGGGTACCTGCTTAGTTGGAGGGTCGGTCGCTGAGCTGGGGCGGCGACGGGGCGGCAAGGCCTTACCGCAGTCTTGCTGATATTCCCGGCAAGGGTCTTGCCGGGGCCTTGCGGGCGCCCTCAGCAAGAATCTTGCCGGGGCCCCGCGGGCGCCCTCGGCAAGAGTCTTGCCGGGGCCTCGTGGGTATCTTCGGCAAGAGCCTTGTCGGGGCCTCGTGGGCGCCTCGGCAAGGAGCCTCGCTGTCGCCTTGTCTTCTGGTTCTCATCTAGGCCTTGCAGGCCCTTTTCTTCACAAAGATTTGCATGCCACCATGGAGGCGCCTCCCGAGCCTTGGTTCTGATGTGGTTGATGGAGTCGGAACTCTCAGGCTCCAGGGTGGCGGCCTCGTTGATGTTGGGCAAGTTTCCCCGGCAAGGCTCTTGCCGGGGCCGTGAAGGCCGTCCCGGCAAGGGCCTTGCTGGGGGAGTTCACTTCGCCCTTCTGCTCTTCATGCTTCTGGTCTTGAGCACTGCTCTGGTAGTCTCGCGACTTTGCTTCCTTCCTCTGCCCCGCTAAGTGTGGCCGTAGGTGCGGCTCCTACTGCCCGTGCACAAGTAAAAGGGGTACAAAGAAGGGCCCCTACTTTTGTACACCGACAGATATGTTCCAGGAGTTGAAGTTAATATTTCAAGCAAATTCCCAGATTGAGAGATATGAAGTCTCCAATAAGTTCTATAGTTGTAAAATGGAGGAGAACGGTTCTGTCAGTGAACATATACTCAAAATGTCTGGGTATCATAATCAATTGACTCAGCTGGGAGTTAATCTTCCGGTTGATAGTGTCATTGACAGAGTTCTTCAATCACTGCCACCAAGCTACAAAAGCTTCGTGATGAACTATAATATGCAAGGGATGGATAAGACAATTCCCGAGCTCTTTGCGATGCTGAAGGCTGCGGAGGTAGAAATCAAGAAGGAGCATCAAGTGTTGATGGTCAACAAGACCACCAGTTTCAAGAAAAAGGGTAAAGGGAAGAAGGGGAACTTCAAGAAGAACGGCAAGCAAGTTGCTGCTCAAGTGAAGAAGCCCAAGTCTGGACCTAAGCCTGAGACTGAGTGCTTCTACTGCAAAGGGACTGGTCACTGGAAGCGGAACTGCCCCAAGTATTTGGCGGATAAGAAGGATGGCAAAGTGAACAAAGGTATATGTGATATACATATTATTGATGTGTACCTTACTAATGCTCGCAGTAGTACCTGGGTATTTAATACTGGTTATGTTGCTAATATTTGCCACTCGAAACAGGGACTACGGATTAAGCGAAGATTGTCTAAGGACGAGCTGATGATGCACGTGGCAAATGGTTCCAAAGTCGATGTGATCGCCGTCGGCACGCTACCTCTACATCTACCTTCGGGATTAGTTTTAGACCTGAATAACTGTTATTTGGTGCCAGCGTTAAGCATGAACATTATATCTGGATCTTGTTTGATGCGAGACGGTTATTCATTTACATCTGAGAATAATGGTTGTTCTATTTATATGAGTAATATCTTTTATGGTCATTGTCGGTGTCAAAACCGGCGGATCTCGGGTAGGGGGTCCCGAACTGTGCGTCTAAGGTCGATGGTAACAGGAGATGGGGGTCATGATGTTTACCCAGGTTCGGGCCCTCTTGATGGAGGTAATACCCTACTTCCTGCTTGATTGATCTTGATGAATATGAGGATTACAAGAGTTGATCTACCATGAGATCGTAATGGCTAAACCCTAGATGTCTAACCTGTATGATTGTGATTGCCTCTAAGGACTAAACCCTCCGGTTTATATAGACACCGGAGGGGACTAGGGTTGTACAAAGTCGGTTACAGATAAAGGAATCTTCATATCTTAACGCCCAGCTTGCCATCCACGCAAAGGAGAGTCCTATCCGGACACGGGAGAGAGTCTTCTGTCTTGTATCTTCACGGCCCATCAGTCCGGCCCACGTCACACAGGCCGGACGCCCGACGACCCCTTAATCCAGGACTCCCTCAGTAGCCCCCGAACCAGGCTTCAATGACGAGGTGTCCGGCGCGCAGATTGTCTTTGGCATTGCAAGGCGGGTTCCTCCTCCGATTACTTCAAAGCACCTGACGTAGAGAGTTGTATCCGGCTTGTGATTTAATGTCATGCCCCTCGGCTTCTATGCCTCCATTGCTTCTGCCTCCACATGTCGAGCGAATACGAAAGGGCAGGGTATTTTTTGCACATAACACCCCGGCCATGCAAGAAAGGCATATATTTAAAGAGATTGGATCTCAGATCCCATTCCACATCAAGTGGAAAATCCTTAGAGCTTGCCAGGAGAAACCATTCCAACATGGCTAGCGTTCCCAGTTCTTCCTCCCGCCCCCACGGCTCCGAAAAAGGCGACTGGGAGAGATGCTCAGTATCCCACGATCAGCTGGTTAAGCTTCAAACACAGGGATTTCTTTCCCCCGTGGATCTAGTCCCTGTTCGGGCAGGATTGACATCCTTCTCCGATGAAGTCCTGGCAGAAAATTTCCCCAATCCAACCAGGGGGGAACGGGTGTGCTTCGTTCCCTACTTGTTAAGAGGCGTCGGGTTTACAATCCACACTTTCCTCCGAGGACTCTTGGAGTATTATGGCCTCCAACTGCACAACCTCATGCCGGCCTCAATCCTACACATCGCGGGTTTTGTTGCTCTTTGCGAGCTATTCCTGGGCTGTGAAGCCCACTTTGATTTACGGAGAAAGTTGTTCTGCCTCGTCCCTCGCACCCAAGAGAAATCGGTATTCGAGGTGGGTGGCGCTGAGGTATGGCGCATAGCCAGGACCGGATACCTATCCGGCACACCGAAGAAGGCATCCGAAGAGTGGCTCTCAGAGTGGTTCTATATTGAGGACGTCGCTCTCCCAGACCCAATCTGAATGGGTCTTCCCGAATTTTCCAGTGCTCCATTGAAGAAACGCCACAGGTGGCACCCTCGGAGCCTCGAGGAGGAAGATAGCGCGGAAGTCCATCAATTAATGGGCAAGATAAAGACACTCGCCCAGTCCGTATTATCATAATCGAGGTAATGGCGACTTCCATAGTGAGGGGTGTCCAGCCGCTCCAATTCAGAGGGCTCCCTATGTGGCACTACAATGGGGAAGATGACACCTCACGCTGCGGACGAAAGGGTCCGGACACCCCCGCCGCTTTGGCAAAAATATTGGCCGAACTGTACAAATGGGAGAAAGAGGAGTTCACTCGTCCTAAACGCCAAGATGAATTTTCCATGTACAATCCTCCTAGCTGGGTGAGTTTTAATCCCACCACCTTACTCAATCCTTTCCCTGAGTCGCTTTTAGTTGACATTAACCCATCCATTTGTAACAGGAATGGCGGAAGGTTACCGCGGGGATCCACAGCCCCGCTCCACAGCCGAAGGACCATAACCGGGATCTTGACCCCGGATTTGAAGAGGATCCGGACATATTTGTAGAGCTTGAGGATGGAGTATTCTACCAGGCGAGCTATGATGGCACAGAAGTGGCCATCACTGCCGACTATCCAGGCCTCCTTCCTGCCTCATACGTAAGTAATCGGGAGACATTTCCTTCGAAAGGGCTTCCTCATTACGCCTCACCCATCGCACTGTTTCGTGCTCCAAAGGGGAGGCGCTCGATGCACCATGCTGCACCAGAGGCATCCCCTAAGAGAGCAGCGCCCGCGCCGGGCAGATCTTCGAAGAGGAAGGCGAAAGAAAACACGGCAGAGCCTTCATCAAAGAGGTATGGATTTTTGAATATGCCCCTTGGTGGTCACATCAAACTGAGACATTGTCCGCTGTGTTCTATCAGGAAGAGTGTTCATCGGACTATGTCCGGGGATTCTGCCGGCCGCGCCTCCACCAGTCAGGTTCCGAACCCCACCTTATGGATAGGGGCTGATACAGGAGTGACGCCGGACTGTCCTCCTATAGAGGCTTCGGATGATGTGTCTGTCACGAACTCTGAAGTGGAGAGCGCCATGAATCATCGGTGCCGGAGGGCCGCTCTTCGCGACCCTAGCTTTACAAAAGAGGCATTTAATGCCTTCAGCTCAGCTGATGCATAAATCCGAGCTGCTCGGGATGGGCTTGCCAGAGCCACAGACCAGCATTTGAAAGATATGCGGGTAAGTACGCATTGTACAGATCTGATAATCATATACCAGTAGCCCCCGAGACTTGAAGCAGTTGGTACAACTGATTTAAGGATCATTGTATAACCAGGCGCTCACGGAGAAGAACAGCATGCTGTCTCAAGAGCTGGAACAGTGTCGGACCCAGCTAGCTACGGCTACTGCCGAACTGGAGAAATCCAAGGAGGCACTGCCTGGTAATGTTCCCCTCCATCGAGAAAAATATAATCATGTACCAGCAATATTAATACTGTTGTATTTCCCATGGCAGGATCGTTAGATCAATTGAAGGAGGCACTGAAAGTCGCGCAAGCGGGCGAACAAGAGGCCAAAAGGCAACTGGTCGCAGGCGAACGTGTGCTGACACGGGTCAGGGATGAAAATAATAAGCTGCAGGATTCCAGTATCCAGCTTGGCGAAGAACTAAAAGATGTGCGAGCCCAGTTGGCTGATGCCGTCAAGGAGAATAGGAGGCTACGAAGCGGCATATTCAGTATGCTTTTGAACTTACCTTTATGTAATTCAGCGAAGAAATGATCTAACAGATTTATGTCTGCAGGTATGCTGACTGGCCATCCTGAAGAGGAAATTTCCGGCTCTCAAGGGGACCTGCTGCAAGAGCTGTCCCAGCTGCACGAGCGAGCTCGGCAAGCAATGCGGAGCATTGCCAAAGCTTTATGGCCATCCGCCTCTCCTCCAAGAAGTATGAAGGAGCTTGTGAAGCTATTCCAAGGAGCTCGGCGGCGCTTCCGATTATGGAAGATATCGGCCTACCGAGAAGGTGCGCGAGAGGCCTGGGCCATGGTGAAAACATGGTACACCAAGCTTGATCCAAATCATATGGCCCGGGTTAGACCTCGGGGGTCAGATGGAAAAGAAATTCCAGTTAGTCTGGTATATGACCAAGTAAAGGTAGCCGCCAAGTATTCCCAATAGGATTGTAAGCTAGATAGCCTATTGGAGGGCATAGAGGAAGAAGTGTTTGAGTCCAAGTGACTATCTACTTCAATTGACAAATTTGTCCCTAGCCGGATTGTAAAACAATTGTCATGGCAGACCTTTTCGCTTCGACCTCTGGACCCGAAGGTGTGGTGTGCTTCCGAATACCTGCTCGGTAAATAGACCGGGGTATGCGTGGAAACCAGGCGTAGGGATCATAGTTGCTTGAACAGACAAGTTGTATCTGGCTAGCTATGTTATATTACATGTTGATTGTAAGAAACATCTTCCAGGGAGAATAGTTCCGTTAAGGGTTCCTTTCCCTGGGCGGACATGCGTTAGTATGCATGTCCGGACAGTGATTGAAAAATCACAGTATACATAACGTCTGTGGGGTTCATAGTGTAACAAGTGTAAAACATCTTTAGTCCGCCGACTGAATATTCCCTTAAGAACGCTAGCTTTCAGCTTCACCCAGTCTGAGGTACACGTCTGGATGACCCGGCTGTAACAATCGCAGAGGTGCTCCCTTTATGCCCTAGCCAAACTAATGGGAACGTAGGGCATAAGCACAGGAGCCAGGCAACCCAGCTTGGCAAAAACTTAAGTCATAACGATGCATATAATGGCGAAGAAAAGGTACATATGCGGAAGAGGACACATATGTGTTGAGCTTGATGCTCGGAAAATAATAATAAGCTTCTGTAAAAGAAGCCCCCAGGTATTATGATTATATACATTTAAGGATGTGCACATCATAGGTGTGTGGCTTGGCCGCACAAGATCTATAGAGCTAGAGAAAAAAGCAAAGAGAGTAAAAATGGAAACAAAGGGAGAAGAAGAACGAACAAAGAGTACGGCTCTAGGCGTAGAATCTTCGGAATCTTGCAGCATTCCACGGGTTCGGCTCTAGGCAATTGTCAGATGCATCATGCAGGCGGTACGCTCCTCCAGTGAGAACCTCATCTATGATGAAGGGACCCTCCCACTTGGCTTGAGTTTGTCCTTTTTATTTTCCGGCAGGCGTAGAACGAGTTCACCAACATTCTAAGTTTTGGCCCGCACTTCTCTGCTTTGGTATCTGCGAGCCTGTTGTTGATAGAATGCAGAACGGGCTTTTGCAACATCACGCTCCTCCTCCAGGGCATCTAAATTGTCCTGCCGATCAAGCTCGGCCTCTCTCTCTCTCTTCGTACATGCGCACTCGAGGTGAGTCATGAATGATGTCGCAGGGCAAAACGGCCTCTGCGCCGTACACCATGAAGAATGGTGTGTATCTGGTAGTACGATTGGGCGTGGTCCGCAGCCCCCGGAGTACGGAGTCGAGCTCCTCAACCCAGTGCTTGTCTGATTCTTTCAACGACCGCACTAGTCTAGGCTTAATGCCACTCATAATAAGACCATTAGCTCGTTCGACTTGACCGTTTGTTTGTGGGTGATAGACCGAGGCGTAATCGAGCTTAATACCCAATTTAGCGCACCAGGATTTCACTTCATCGGCTGTGAAATTGGAGCCATTATCGGTGATGATGCTATGTGGGACACCATAATGGTTCACGACATCAGATATAAAGTCTATCACCGGTCCAGATTCGACCATTTTTACTGGTTTGGCCTCTATCCATTTTGTGAATTTATCTACCATGACTAGCAGATTTTTTTCTTATGGCTTCCCCCTTTAAGGGGTCCGACCATATCAAGCCCCCAGACCGCAAAAGGCCAAGTAATGGGGATTGTTTGTAGAGCGGTAGGCGGCATATAGCTTTGATTGGCGAAGAGCTGGCATCCGACGCAACGTTGGACCCAAGTCCTGTGCATCTGCTCGGGCCGTCGGCCAAAAGAAAACTGTACGGAAGGCCTTACTTACAAGGGCCCGAGCTGCAGCGTGGTGACCGCTGAGACCGGCATGGATTTCAGCCAGGAGCTTCCGTCCCTCTTCTTCGGAGATACATCTTTGAAGAACTCCGATAGCACTTTTCTTGTAAAGCTCTCCATCATGGACCTTGTAGGCTTTCCAGCGCCGAATAATGCAGCGAGCCTCATTTTGGTCCTCAGGGAGCTCTTGCCTATTAAGGTAGGCCAAGAAGGGTTCGGTCCATGGGGCAATTATTGCCATTATTAGATGGGCCGATGGTGTTGTTTCGGTGGCTGAGCCCCCGATGATATCGGTATTGTGTTAGGAATCTGGCGGTATAATCGGATTCGGACTAGTGTTGCCGCTCTCATCCTGCCACACCACGGATGGCTTGAAGAGCCTTTCCAAAAAGATGTTAGGCGGGACGGGGTCACTCTTGGCGCCCATGCGAGCAAGGACATCCGCCGCTTGATTGCTTTCTCGAGCCACATGATGAAACTCGAGTCCCTCGAACCGAGCTGATATTTTGAGTACAGCATTACGATAGGCCGCCGTCTTCAGATCTTTGGTGTCGAAGTCTCCATTTATTTGAGATATGGTGAGATTTGAGTCCCCGCGCACCTCCAGGCGTTGTATACCCATGGAGGTAGCCATCCGAAGACCGTGCAATAAGGCCTCGTATTCGGCTGCATTGTTGGAGTCTGTGTATAGTATTTGGAGTACGTACTGAACTGTGTCTCCAGTGGGGGATGTTAAAATGATGCCTGCCCCCAAACCGGACAGCATTTTAGAGCCATCAAATTACATGACCCAGTTGGAATATGTGTCGTACTCTTTAGGGAGTTCGACCTCTGTCCATTCGGCGACGAAATCGGCCAATACTTGGGATTTAATGGCCCGACGTGGTTTGTATGCTATGTCGAATGGTAGGAGCTCAATGGCCCACTTAGCAATCCGGCCCGTAGCGTCGCGGTTGTTTATTATGTCATTGAGTGGTACTTCGGAAGCCACCGTGATCGAGCACTCTTGGAAGTAGTGTCGTAGCTTCCGGGATGCCATGAAGACCGTGTATGCTATCTTTTGGTAATGAGGGTACCGGGATTTGCATGGTGTGAGGACAGTGGATACGTAGTATACCGATTTCTGGAGTGGGAATTTATGTCCGTCCTCCTCTCGCTCAACGACGAGCACCGCGCTCACCACCTGGTGTGTTGCAGAGATGTATAATAACATGGGTTCGCCGACGTTCGGTGCAGCCAAGATTTGGTTGCTCGCTAAAAGAGCCTTTATTTGTTCTAGTCTGACCATTGCCGCCTCCGTCCACTCGAAGTGGTCGGTGCGTCGGAGAAGGCGATAAAGTGGCAATGCTTTTTCTCCTAATCTGGAGATAAAGCAGCTTAAAGCTGCCACACATCCGGCTAGTTTTTGGACCTGCTTAAGGTCTGTTGGTATAGCCAATTGCAATAAAGCCCAGATTTTGGCTGGATTTGCCTCAATTCCTCTATTGGAAACGATGAAGCCCAGCAGTTTTCCAGCGGGAACGCCGAAAACACACTTTTTCGGATTGAGCTTGATGTCATATGTACGGAGGTTGTCAACTGTGAGACGCAGGTCGTCTATTAGTGACTCGACGTGCCTAGTCTTGATGACTACGTCATCCACATATGCTTCAACTGTCTTGCCGATTTGTTTCTCCAGGCATGTTTGAATCATGCATTGGTAGGTGGCGCCGGCGTTTTTGAGCCCGAAGGGCATAGTGTTGAAGCAGAAAGGCCCATATGGGGTAATACCGTTGCGGCTTGGTCGGACTCCTTCATTTTGATTTGATGGTATCCAGAATATGCATCGAGGAAACACAGTGAGTCGTGTCCTGCAGTAGCATCAATAATCTGATCAATGCAGGGGAGGGGGAAGGGATCCTTAGGGCAGGCCTTGTTGAGGTCTTTGAAATCGACGCACAGGCGCCAGGATTTATCCTTCTTTGGCACCATCACCAGGTTTGCTAGCCAGTCCGGGTGTTTTATTTCTCTGATGAATCCGGCCTCGATTAACTTGGCTAGCTCCTCCCCATAGCTTGTCATTTGGGTTCGGACAAGCGCCGTAGTGTTTGCTTGACCGGCTTATACCCCTTCAATATATTGAGGCTGTGTTCGGCCAACCTGCGTGGGATTCCTGGCATATCAGAAGGGTGCCAGGCGAATATGTCCCAGTTCTCGCGCAGGAACTCTCATAGTGCGGCGTTAACCGTTGGGTCCAGCTGTGCCCCGATGGAAGCTGTCTTCTTGGGGTCCGTAGGGTGGACTTGAAATTTGACTATTTTGTCTGCTGGTTTAAAGGAGGTGGATTTGGGTCGCTTATCCAGGATTACGTCGTCCCTATCCACCGTGGAGCGTAGTGCGGTTAACTCTTCGGCCGCGAGGGCCTCGGACAGTTCCTCGAGGGCCAGGGATGCAGTTTTGTTTTCGGCGCGGAGTGCTATGTCCGGATCACTAGAGAGAGTGATAATACCATTGGGCCCAGGCATCTTGAGCTTCATATACCCGTAATGGGGTATCGCGTGAAAGCACGTGAATGTGTCCCGTCCCAACAGGGCGTGATATCCACTGTTGAAAGGGGCCACCTGGAATGTTATCTCTTCGGACCGATCGTTTTCCGGCGTGCCGAATACCATGTCGAGCATGATTTTCCCCATGCATCGCGCCTCCCGGCTGGGAATAATCCCTCGGAAGGTCGTATTGCTTTACTCGATGCGGCTCCTGTCTATTTCCATTTTGTTGAGTGTATCCTCGTAGATGAGGTTTAGTCCGCTGCCGCCGTCCATGAGCACTTTAGTGAGCCGAAAGCCGTCCACAATTGGATTGAGGACCAAGGCGGCTGGTGCCCGGACTGTCCTCAATTTTGGTTCGTCACTGGCATTGAAAGTTATGGCCGTGTCGTTCCAGGGGTTTATTGCTGCGACTTGGCAGACTTCGGCGAGGTCACGGAGTGCCCTCTTGTGCCGATTGTTTGAAGCGAAAGTCTCGAAGACCATCAGTACTCTGAGGTCGTCGTCTTCCGGGGGGTGTTGCTCTGGGGTGTTTTTGGTGAGGATATCCTCGCCACTCTTGGCCACCTGCCGGAGTATCCAACATGCTCTAAGGCTATGGGTTGGTACAGTATCCGGTGTCGTGTGTATTTTGCATGGCCTGTCGAGCCATCCCTCCAGAACCATTCCGCGTCCCGTGATGGGCTTAGTTTTCTTTACTATGGGGTCGGGCGCCCCGCGAGGGTGCTGAAGGAAATATGCCCTAGAGGCAATAATAAAGTATTATATATTTCCTTATATCATGATAAATGTTTATTATTCATGCTAGAATTGTATTAACCGGAAACATAATACATGTGTGAATACATAGACAAACAGAGTGTCACTAGTATGCCTCTACTTGACTAGCTCGTTAATCAAAGATGGTTATGTTTCCTAGCCATAGACATGAGTTGTCATTTGATTAACGAGATCACCTCATTAGGAGAATGACGTGATTGACTTGACCCATTCCGTTAGCTTAGCACTCGATCGTTTAGTATGTTGCTATTGCTTTCTTCATGACTTATACATGTTCCTATGACTATGAGATTATGCAACTCCCGTTTACCGGAGGAACACTTTGTGTGCTACCAAACGTCACAACGTAAATGGGTGATTATAAAGGTGCTCTACAGGTGTCTCCAAAGGTACTTGTTGGGTTGGCGTATCTCGAGATTAGGATTTGTCACTCCAATTGTCGGAGAGGTATCTCTGGGCCCACTCGGTAATGCACATCACTATAAGCCTTGCAAGCATTGTGACTAATGAGTTAGTTGCGGGATGATGTGTTAAGGAACGAGTAAAGAGACTTGCCGGTAACGAGATTGAACTAGGTATCGAGATACCGACGATCAAATCTCGGGCAAGTAACATACCGGTGACAAAGGGAACAACGTATGTTGTTATGCGGTCTGACCAATAAAGATCTTCGTAGAATATGTGGGAGCCAATATGGGCATCCAGGTCCCGCTATTGGTTATTGACCGGAGACGTGTCTCGGTCATGTCTACATAGTTCTCGAACCCGTAGGGTCCGCACGCTTAATGTTACGATGACAGTTTTATTGAGTTTTGATGTACCGAAGGAGTTCGGAGTCCCGGATGAGATCGGGGATATGACGAGGAGTCTCGAAATGGTCGAGACGTAAAGATCGATATATTGGACGACTATATTCGGACTTCGGAAAGGTTCCGAGTGATTCGGGTATTTTTCGGAGTACCGGAGAGTTACGGGAATACGTATTGGGCCTTATTGGGCCATACGGGAAAGAAGAAAAAGGGCCTCAAGGGTGGCCGCACCCCTCCCCTTGGTCTGGTCCGAATTGGACTAGGGAAGGGGGGCGCCCCCTTCCTTCCTTCTCTTTTTCCCTTCCTCTTTTCCTATTCCATATGGGAGGTGGAATCCTACTAGGACTAGGGTGTCCTAGTAGGACTCCACACTTGGTGCGCCCCCTCCTAGGGCCGGCCTCCTCCTCCCTTGCTCCTTTATATACGGGGGCAAGGGGGCACCCCAGAGACACAACAATTGATCCTTGAGATCTCTTAGCCGTGTGCGGTGCCCCCCTCCACCATATTACACCTCGATAATACCGTTGCGGAGCTTAGGCGAAGCCCTGCGTCGGTGGAACATCATCATCGTCACCACGCCGTCGTGCTGAAGAAACTCTCCCTCAACACTCGGCTGGATCGGAGTTCGAGGGACGTCACCGAGCTGAACGTGTGTAGAACTCGGAGGTGCCGTACGTTCGGTACTTGATCGGTCGGATCGTGAAGACGTACGACTACATCAACCGCGTTGTGATAACGCTTCCGTTGTCGGTCTACGAGGGTACGTGGACAACACTCTCCCCTCTCGTTGCTATGCATCACCATGATCTTGCGTGTGCGTAGGAAATTTTTTGAAATTACTACGTTCCCCAACAGGTGCATCCTTTTTGCCCGCCCAAGGGGTTGAGTGGGAACCGGTGGTTCCCAACGAGCTATCTGAGTTTTCCAGGCGCTTTCCATTGCGTAGTACTTCTGTACTATGGTTGCCAAGTCAGCGAAGTGTAATACGCGACGGCGGTTGATGGCGTTGAGGATTCCTTCATCCGTGCAATTATTGCAGAATAATGAAATCGCGTCCTCGTCGCGGCAATCTTTAATCTTGTCTTTGACAAGGAGGAATCTGGCCCAAAAGTGATGAACTGTTTCCTAAGACTGTTGTCGTACGTACATGAGGTCGCATATATCCGGAGGTCCGGAATTGTTAGGCGAATATTGCTTGTGGTGGGTGGGTGGCTTTAAATCTGAGCCCTGACCCAATTTAGGATCCGGAGTTTTAAAAACTTCCGAGCTTAATAGTTTGGGCTTCGGGATGTCAATTGATTTTTCAGGCCCACCGTCCGATTCTAGGTTCGGAGGGCTAGGAGTGTCGTTCCGCAAACAAGTATCCGGCTGTTCGAGCTCGGATATCCAAACATAATTCGTCTTCAACATAAGGGAAGAGTCGTTGTTGTGCTCCTCTACGGCCTCTATCTGATGGGTGATCGGCGGAGATTTAATTTCTCTCTGGTCGGGTTTAAGCCCAATCTGATCATAGTCTGTAGCAACCCCCATAGTGGCGATGCGATCCAGGAGTTCATTTAAAGATGAAAACTCCGCCGGATCCATCCGTTTGGAGTATTCGGAGTCAACACGGGGGCGATTTTCGATGGCCTGAGAGGTCACCGTTGGCTTAATAGCCGAACGTGCGATCATGGTAAAGTCGCCTAACCAGAGGGTTTGGCCTAAGGCCAGGGCTCCTCCGGAGGTGATGCTGTCCTTGATGACAAGGTGAGCCATCGATCCTGTTTTCGACGTCACGGTGGAACTCTCGATGAAAGCACCATTGTCGGTGTCAAAACCGGCGGATCTCGGGTAGGGGGTCCCAAACTATGCGTCTAAGGTCGATGGTAACAGGAGCCGGGGGACACGATGTTTACCTAGGTTCGGGCCCTCTTGATGGAGGTAATACCCTACTTCCTGCTTGATTGATCTTGATGAATATGAGGATTACAAGAGTTGATCTACCACGAGATCGTAATGGCTAAACCCTAGATGTCTAACCTGTATGATTGCGATTGCCTCTAAGGACTAAACCCTCTGGTTTATATAGACACCGGAGGGGACTAGGGTTGTACAAAGTCGGTTATAGAGAAAGGAATCTTCATATCTTAACGCCCAGCTTGCCATCCACGTAAAGGAGAGTCCTATCCGGGCACGGGAGAGAGTCTTCTGTCTTGTATCTTCACGGCCCATCAGTCCGGCCCACGTCACACAGGCCGGACGCCCGAGGACCCCTTAATCCAGGACTCCCTCAGTCATGCACCCTTGAAGAGTGGTCTATTTTTGTTGAATCTCGATATTAGTGATACACATATTCATACTATTGAAGCCAAAAGATGCAGATTTGATAATGATAGTGCAACTTATTTGTGGCACTACCGTTTGGGTCATATTGGTGTAAAGCGCATGAAGAAACTCCATACTGATGGACTTTTGGAATCACTGATTATGACTCATTTGGTACTTGCGAACCATGCCTCATGGGCAAGATGACTAAAACTCCGTTCTCCGGAACAATGGAGCGAGCAACAGATTTATTGGAAATAATACATACTGATGTATGCAATCCGATGAATATTGAGGCTTGCGGCGGGTATCGTTATTTTCTGACCTTCACAGATGATTTAAGCAGATATGGGTATATCTACTTGATGAAACATAAGTCTGAAACATTTGAAAAGTTCAAAGAATTTCAGAGTGAAGTGGAAAATCATCGTAACAAGAAAATAAAATTTCTGCGATCTGATCGTGGCGGAGAATATTTGAGTTACAAGTTTGGTCTTCATTTGAAACAATGCGGAATAGTTTCACAACTCACGCCACCCGAAACACCACAGCGTAATGGTGTGTCCGAACATCGTAACCGCACTTTATTAGATATGGTGCGATCTATGATGTCTCTTATTGATTTACCGCTATCGTTTTGGGGTTATGCTTTAGAGACGGCTGCATTCACGTTAAATAGGGCACCATCTAAATTCGTTGAGATGACACCTTATGAACTGTGGTTTGGCAAGAAACCCAATTTGTCGTTTCTTAAAGTTTGGGGCTGCGATGCTTATGTGAAAAAGCTTCAACCTGATAAACTCGAACCCAAATCGGAGAAATGTGTCTTCATAGGATACCCAAAAGAGATTGTTGGGTACAACTTCTATCACAGATCCGAAGGCAAGATATGAAGGAAATGTGCCCTAGAGGCAATAATAAAGTTGTTATTTATATTTCCTTATATCATGATAAATGTTTGTTATTCATGCTAGAATTGTATTAACCGGAAACTTAGTACATGTGTGAATACATAGACAAACAGAGTGTCCCTAGTATGCCTCTACTTGACTAGCTTGTTTATCAAAAATGGTTATGTTTCCTAGCCATAGACATGTGTTGTCATTTGATGAACGGGATCACATCATTAGAGAATGATGTGATGGACAGGACCCATCCGTTAGCTTAGCATTATGATCGTTGAGTTTTATTGCTATTGCTTTCTTCATGACTTATACATGTTCCTCTCACTATGAGATTATGCAATTCCCGAATACCGGAGGAACACCTAGTGTGCTATCAAACGTCACAACGTAACTGGGTGATTATAAAGATGCTCTACAGGTGTCTCCGATGGTGTTTGTTGAGTTGGCATAGATCGAGATTAGGATTTGTCACTCCAATTGTCGGAGAGGTATCTCTGGGCCCTCTCGGTAATGCACATCACTATAAGCCTTGCAAGCAATGTGACTAATGAGTTAATTGCGGGATGATGCATTACGGAACGAGTAAAGAGACTTGCGGGTAACGAGATTGAACTAGGTATTGAGATACCGACGATCGAATCTCGGGCAAGTAACATACCGATGACAAAGGGAACAACGTATGTTGTTATGCGGTTTGACCGATAAAGATCTTCGTAGAATATGTAGGAGCCAATATGAGCATCCAGGTTCCGCTATTGGTTATTGACCGGAGATGTGTCTCGGTCATGTCTATATAGTTCTCGAACCCGTAGGGTCCGCATGCTTAATGTTTGATGACGATTTGTATTATGAGTTGTGTGATTTGATGTACCGAAGGTTTTTTGGAGTCCCGGATGAGATCATGGACATGACGAGGAGTCTCGAAATGGTCGAGACGTAAAGATCGATATATTGGAAGGCTATATTCGGATATCGGAAAGGTTCCGAGTGATTCGGGTATTTTTCGGAGTACCGAAGAGTTACGGGAATTCGCCGGGGGAAGCAGTGGGCCTTAATGGGCCATACGGGAAAGGAGAATAGCTCAACCAGTGAGCATGTGCTCAGAATGTCTGAGTACTACAATCGCTTGAATCAAGTGGGAGTTAATCTTCCAGATAAGATAGCGATTGACAAAGTTCTCTAGTCACTATCACCAAGTTACTAGAACTACGTGATGAACTATAATATGCAAGGGATGACGAAAACAATTCCCGAGCTCCTCATGATGCTGAAATTGACGAATGTAGAAATCAAGAAAAGCATCAAATGTTGATGGTTGACAAGACCACTAGTTTCAAGTAAAAGGGCAATGGAAAGAAAGGGAACTTCAAGAAGAATGGCAAGCAAGTTGCCACTCCCATGAAGAAGCCCAAAGCTATACCCAAGCCTGAAACTGGGTGCTTCTACTGCAAAGGAAATAGTCACTGGAAGCGGAACTGCCCCAAATACTTGGCGGATAAGAAGGATGGCAAAGTGAACAAAAGTATATTTGATATACATGTTATTGATGTGTACTTTACTAGTGTTCATAGTATCCCCTGGGTATTTGATACTGGTTCAGTTGCTATGATTAGTAACTCGAAACAGGAGTTACAAAATGAACAGAGACTAGTTAAGGGCGAGGTGACGATGTGTGTTGGAAGTTATTCCAAGGTTGATAAGATCACCACCGCACACTCCCTTTACCTTTGGGATTAGTGTTGAACCTAAAATAAATGTTATTTGGTGTTTGCGTTGAGCATTAATATGATTAGATCATGTTTATTGCAATACGATTATTCATTTAAGTCAAGAGAATAATTATTGTTCTGTTTATATGAATAAAACCTTCCATGGTCATACGCCCAATGTAAATGGTTTATTGAATCTCGATCGTAGTGATACACATATTCATAATATTGATGCCAAAAGATGCAAAGTTGATAATGATAGTGCAACATATTTGTGGCACTGCCGTTTAGGTCATATTGGTGTAAAGCGCATGAAGAAACTCCATGCTGATGGGCTTTCGGAATCACTTGATTATGAATCACTTGATGCTTGCGAACCATGCCTCATGGGCAAGATGGCTAAGACTCTGTTCTCCGGAACAATGGAGCGAGCCACTGACTTATTTGAAATAATACATGCCGATGTATGCGGTCCGATGAGTGTTGAGGCTTGCGGCGGGTATCATTATTTTCTGACCTTCACAAATGATTTGAGAAGATATGGGTATATCTACTTAATGAAACATTTGAAAAGTTCAAAGAATTTCAGAGTGAAGTGGAAAATCATCGTAACAAGAAAATAAAGTTTCTACGATCTGATCATGGAGGCGAATATTTGAGTTACCAGTTTGGCCTTCATTTGAAACAATGTGGAATAGTTTCGCAACTCACGCCACCTGGAACACCACAGCGTAATGGTGTGTCCGAACGTCGTAACCGTACTTTATTAGATATGGTGCGGTCTATGATGTCTCTTACCGATTTACCACTATCGTTTTGGGGTTATGCATTAGAGACAGTTGCATTCACGTTAAATACGGCACCGTCTAAAAATCCGTTGAGATGACACCGTATGAACTGTGTTTAGCAAGAAACCTAAGCTATCATTTCTTAAAGTTTGGGGTTGCGATGCTTATGTGAAAAAGTTTCAGCCTGATAAGCTCAAACCCAAATCGGAGAAGTGTTGGGGAACGCAATAATTTCAAAAAAAATCCTACGCACACACAAGATCCATCTATGTGATGCATAGCAACGAGAGGGGAGAGTGTTGTCTACATACCCTCGTAGACCGAAAGCGGAAGCGTTATGACAACGCGGTTGATGTAGTCGTATGTCTTCACGATCCGACCGATCCTAGTACCAAAAGTATGGCACCTCCGCGATCTGCACACGTTCAGCTCGGTGACGTCCCACGAACTCTCGATCCAGCTGAGTGTTGAGGGAGAGCTTCGTCAGCACGACGGCGTGATGACGGTGATGATGAAGTTACCGACGCAGGGCTTCGCCTAAGCACTTCAACGATATGACCGAGGTGGATTATGGTGGAGGGGGCACCGCACACGGCTAAGACAATGTCTATTGTTGTGTTATAGGGTGCCCCCCTGCCCCCGTATATAAAGGAGCAAGGGGGAGGCCGGCCGGCCCTAGGGCGCGCCAAGGAGGGGAGGAGTCCTCCTCCTAGTAGTAGGACTCCCCCTTTCCTAGTCCAACTAGGAGGGGGAAGGGGGAAGGAAGGAGAGGGGGAGGGAGAGGGAAAGAGGGGCCGCACCCCCCTCCCCTAGTCCAATTCGGACTCCCTTGGGGGGCACCTCCTGGCTGCTGCCCTCTCTCTCCCCTAAAGCCCACTAAGGACCCAATAACTTCCCAGGGGGTTCTGATAACCCTCCTGCACTCCGGTTTTATCCGAAACCTCCTGGAACACTTCCAGTGTCCGAATATAGCCGTCCAATATATCAATCTTTATGTCTCGACCATTTTGAGACTCCTCGTCATGTCCGTGATCATATCCGAGACTCCGAACTTCCTTCGGTACATCAAAACACAAAAACTCATAATACCGATCGTCACACAATGTGACGCCCCCGATTTGACCGTACACTAATCATGCACGCAAATGTGTACGATCAAGATCAGGGACTCACGGGAAGATATCACAACACAACTCTACAACATAAATAAGTCATACAAGCATCATAATACAAGCCAGGGGCCTCGAGGGCTCGAATACAAGTGCTCGATCATAGACGAGTCAGCGGAAGCAACAATATCTGAGTACAGACATAAGTTAAAAAAGTTTGCCTTAAGAAGGCTAGCACAAAAGTAGCAACGATCGAAAAGGCAAGGCCTCCTGCCTGGGACCTCCTAACTACTCCTCGAAGCCGAACTCCATGTAGAATCATCCTCGGGATCTCTAGCTCCTGGACTCCAGCATCTGGTTGCGACAACCAGGTACAGAAAGGGGAAAAGAGGGAGAAAAGCAACCGTGAGTACTCATCCAAAGTACTCGCAAGCAAGGAGCTACACTACATATGCATGGGTATATGTGTAAAGGGCCATATCAGTGGACTGAACTGCAGAATGCCAGAATAAGAGGGGGATAGCTAATCCTGTCGAAGACTACGCTTCTGGCCACCTCCATCTTGCAGCATGTAGAAGAGAGTAGATTGAAGTCCTCCAAGTAGCATCGTATAGCATAAACCTACCCGGCGATCCCCTCCTCGTCGCCCTGTTAGAGAGCGATCACCGGGTTATATCTGGTACTTGGAAGGGTGTGTTTTATTAAGTATCCAGTTCTAGTTGTCATAAGGTCAAGGTACAACTCCGGGTCGTCCTTTTACCGAGGGACACGGCTATTAGAATAGATAAACTTCCCTACATGGGTGCACCACATAACCCAACACGCTCGATCCCATTTGGCCGGACACACTTTTCTGGGTCATGCCCGGCCTCGGAAGATCAACACGTCGCAGCCCCACCTAGGCTCAACAGAGCGGTCAGCACACCGGTCTAAACCCTATGCACGCAGGGGTCCGGGCCCATCGCCCATTGCACACCTGCACGTTGCGTACGCGGCCAGAAGCAGACCTAGCCTAGTGGCGTTCCAGTCCAATCCGGCGCGCGCCACTCAGTCGCTGACGTCAAAAAGAGCTTCGGCTGATACCACGACGCCGGGATACCCATAACTACTCCCGCATAGATGGTTAGTGCGTATAGACCAAATGGCCAGACTCAGATCAAATACCAAGAACTCGTTAAGCGTGTTATGTTGAAGTAACCGCGGACGCCGTCCAAGGCCAGGCCCACCTCTCGCCTAGGTGGTCTCAACCTGCCCTGTCGCTCCGCCACAAAGATCCACTTGCGGGTACTCCTACGAGCCGACCCGACTTTAGTCACCACATGTGTCATGTATATAGTATATAAGTATATACCCGTGATCACCGCCCAAGTGATCACGGCCCGATAGTATAGCACAGCAGATGGACAAGAAGGTAGGGCCACTGATGGGAAACTAGCATCCTATACTAATCATGTAGGATTGCAGGTAAAGGTAACAACAGTAGTAGCAAGGATAGGCTATGCATCAGGATAGGATTAACGGAAAGCAGTAACATGCTACACTACTCTAATGCAAGCAGTATAGAGAAGAATAGGCGATATCTGGTGATCAAGGGGGGCTTGCCTGGTTGCTCTGGCAAGTAGGAGGGGTCGTCAACTCCGTAGTCGAACTGGGCAGCAACAGTGTCGGTCTCGTAGTCTACCGGAGAGAAGAGGGGGAAGAAACAGTAAATACAATGCAAACATAAGCATGACGATGCGTGACATGACAATGAGCGGTGCTAGGTGTGTCCTAACGCGGCAGTAGGTGGTACCGGCGAAGGGGGGAAACATCCGGGAAAGTATTCCCGATGTTTTGCGTTTTCGGACAGACGGACCGAAGGGGGAAAGTTGCGAGTTCGATAGGTTAGGGATGTGTGGTTGACGAACGGGCTGCGTATCCGGATTCGTCTCGTCGTTCTGAGCAACTTTCATGTACAAAGTATTTCTATCCGAGTTACGGATTAAAAGATATGATTTTCAAAAGAATTTATTAATTCGAAATTTGGATTTATGACATCAGCATGATGTCATGCTGACGTCAGCAGTCAACGTTGACCGTTGACCTGGTCAACCTGACAGGTGGGTCCCACCTGTCAGGGCTGTTAGCTAATTAACTACTGTTTAATTAAATTAACTAACTAATTAGATTAATTTAAACAGGATTAATTAACTTAATTAATTTAGTTAATTAATTAATTAAATTTATTTTCTCTTTTGTATTTTCTTTCTTTTATTTATTTTCTTTACTGTTTTATTTCAATTTAAATTATTTAGGCATTTTATAAAAATGTGTTTACTACACCATATTTACTTATGCAAAATATGGCATCTCCCGAACATTTTGTTTTAAATTTTGAAAAACTTTTATTGTTGACACTAATTGAATTTAAATTATGAAACGGTTTTGGATCATCGCACGGTTAACAACAGTAACCGAGGTGACGTGGCATGATTAGCGGGGAATTACTGTAGCTTGATTACCCGAGCGTCACAATTCTCCTCCACTACAAGAAATCTCGTCCCGAGATTTAAGAGGGGAGTACGGGGAAAGTTCTGGTTACGGAATTCTAACGAATCTTCTCGGTCCTGGTTGCTCTTCTCGAAGAAGTTGATCCGTTACGTTGATGTCTTCATTTTTCCTGCTCAAGGTCATCAGGATGAAGCTGGCATCCTTTCTTCGGGAACTCCATCATACTTACGAAGGACAAGGGGTAACTTCGGAATAACAGTCCTCTGAACGGTTGACTATCTGGTTGATAACATCGGGGAAGGTGGCGGAAAGTAACTCTCGAATGGAAATTTAAGACAATATCGAGAGCAAAGTAAGAAGGTACCATGAGAAGTTTCGAGCGGGTGAATCGTTCGTTGCCTGAAACAAAGTGTGAAAGGGGGTTCAAACAACGAGAGTAAGTATTGCGTCTGATACCAGAATAGATCAGTAGGACGGTGGTCCGTGAATTACATACGAGGCCACGCGCGATGAATAAATTTGGGAACAGGGGGTGCACAGGAGAGTCAGGTTTTGATCCTGTGGAACTGTGGGTTATGGGCCCACCATGTGGGTTAAAAGTAGGAAGGGCGGTGACATCTTGCACGATCATGATAGCAAGGCATGTCAGAGGGTAGCCTGTCAGTTATATGTCAGCAACATCGTCGATACCAAGGGCGAGGGACGAAGAGAACCATTTTCCTGCTCGTTGAAACGAGGCGGACCATTAGGCAAAGTTCTCGTCCATCGGTGGTTACCGAAATGTCACCAACAATAGTAACAGGGTCTTACTGACAGAGTTGTACACCGAGGTGTTTACATAAGCAGGAGAATATTACTGCTTAGATCATATAGATCACCAGAAAGGTGAAACCAAACAATGGAAAGAAAAATATGATTATCAGATTAAACAGAAGAATGGAAAGGAAAATGTGTTTAAACACACATTTCAATAGTATATCCTTCCCAAGGACAAGCAGAGCATGATATCCATGACAGGATATAATGTAGAAAACCCTTTAGGTAAGGGGAGAGAAATTTCATGTCATTACCCGTACAACGGTGTCTGGTTCATTGAGCAGGAAACAATTAGCTTTGGGCTTCAAATGTTTTTATTGAAGATCGGAGTACCATAGACATTCTTCGAGATAGCATTGACATGGTCATTAGGTAAAGATCAGGCTATGGATACACAAAGGACCATCAGGAACAACTTATGGAATAAGTCTTGCAATTTCCTCATGGAAGAATGGTAACCTAGGTAAAGAGGATACTATATCAATAGGTCATCCGGCCATGTGTGCTAGGCATGACATCATCTTACCGGGTTATATAAAGACCAATGTTATAACTCTTGGAATTACGTTCCAACCATCATTTCTGACCAAGATTCAGATCAGATTGGTGTTAGGATACCTCAGACTCAGGATGCCTGAGAAGAAAGGTGCAACACAAATTGTCGAGGTGACATTGTATGATTCTCGGGAATTAAACCATGGAAGCGAGTTCCGGAACAAGAGTTCATCATTAAATCAAGGAGAGGATGAGGGGGTGGCTGATGGACTCAGCGACAATCATCGAGATTTTCAAAGGATGGATTTCCACAATTATGTGAACAAGGAGATAACATTTGTCGGATCAAATGATATAATGATGTATGCTCGAGGAAAACATACACAATTTAACAATGATAGAAGGGTGCACCCGGAAATCTGGACTAGGTAGCACGATCAATGTTTGAATGATGATTCAATAAGCAATAGGCTTAGAATGAAACATCGACCATTAATCCTCAAAGCAATAGGGTTGCTAGAAGTGAACGGATATGGCAAGGAGTGAACGGATATGGCAAGAAGTATCACCTGTATCAAGAATTCTTACGAGGTGGTGAAATTCTCACGACATTCTTGACATAAAAGATGGTAATACTCCAAGGTAAAGAGCAAATTCTGGATAGCAAGGAGCTCCATAACATGAACAAGTTTGTGTTGGAGGGAAGGCAATAATGTTGTTCATGATAACACAGATCATTGAGGGGGCAAGCATGGAATTTCTCATCAGGAATTCAATGTACGTCTCGGAAGAAGTTAAAATGTTGACGATGATCACGACACATTTATCGAGAGGTTTCAAGAAGATGTAATCGAACAGCGACTACATCAAGTAAAAAGGACTGATGCAGCAAAAGATTATTGGAACCACAGATACGACACCAACTCGGAATCAAGCTAGTTGTTCGAGGTGGAAAGATAAGATGACGAAATCGACGTAAGCTTAGCTCATCATCGAAAGTTGTGCTCCGGGATTAAGGACCATGTAGCATAGTTAAAATTAGCACGACAGTGATGTAGCCGATCAGGCTAGGAGTGACGTGATGGAGTATTAAACTTTTCAACAACAAAGTACTAGGAGTACTGAATCTCAGTGTTTATTGGATTCACAACTCAGTGTTCTCGGTTGACAACAACCCAGAACCCGTGGAGTGACTATGACGGGGAAAGGTACTACTTCATCATAAATCCATAAGATGAAGTGCAATGGGTTGATATCCTCGAGATACCATGTGGTAATACTCGAAGGTAGAACAAAATAGAGGTTGGGAAGGCGTACTGATCTGCAGAAGGCAAGTACTTTAACTTGTCCGGGAAATGGAATCAAAGGAGAACAATCATGGTCGGAACCATGGTTGCAAAGGATCAATTCACAGATACCAGATGATATTTATCAAGGAAATAGTTATTATTACAAGAAGCTTCTATGATAGGATCTACATCGTGTCCATGGGCATGAACACAAAGTTCAAGGTCGACTCCCACTTCTTTAATGCATAACCTATCATTCACTTCTCGTCTTCGAAGAAGTTGTAGTGTTGAAATTTTATCTGGCGAAGCACCAAAAGAGTATGACTCGTGAAAACTTTCGGGTTCACACGGTTTTAGAGAAGGTATATGTTCAACCCCTCGGGGCATCTTAGAAACATATACCACAAGCTTCAAGAGTAAATATCACCAGCTCAAAAGCAAAGCATGGTTGGTCAAGTCAGGGAATAGGATTTACCCATGGCATTATGTATCAGGGAAAGAACTTCCAAAGTGATTGAATATGAAGGACGATGTCGGACAAAATCCAACAAAGGATCCGGTGGTCCCCAAGGGATCTGATGTGAGCATCGGTACTCAGCCAGAGGAAGAAAGAATGCAAGGAGATCAGATGATAGAGACAACTGACTAATTCAAAGCTTAATTGCAAATGAATTATGAATTCCAAGTCAAGGGATCAAAAGCAACGCTCGGATTAGGGATGGATAAGTTGCGTAGGCTTAGGGGTATAATCGATGGCAATCTGATTGGTCGATATCCAGCCCATGTTTAAAATGACGTCTGAGCCGGAAGGATGAATACTAGGATTCGAATAAGGATTACAAGCAATCACAACATATTGAATCAATGGACTCAAAATGTTAATGACAAAGGATGTCAATAAGATTACTAGACTTATGGGAATAACCATAATGTAAGTAAGCAAGAATTTCAAGAGCAATAGGCTGTAGAGGATTTTCGAAAGATCGAGTAGTATTCCGAAGAATTTTTTGAAACACATGAATCAACTGGGGATGAGCGGATACTCGGTAAGTGCGAGAAATTATCCGTAGGGGTATTCACGTGGCAAAGAACTGCAAGGCAGGGACACAAACGGTTCTCGGAACAATAGAGAGAAGTTCAAGGTATCTTGTAGTAACAAGATCAATGGGCAATGATTATATGAATGGCAAGTGTATGTAGTTATCCATAGGGATTTATCAGTGGTAGGGAATTTGCAAAAGCAACGGGCACAAAGTCTCAAAAGAGTATCGGAGAGTAACTTCGAAATCTTCTGGTACAGCCGGCGATCATCTATACTGAAGGGGCTCTCCGGGAGAAAGTGTTTTCGAGAACCTAAAGTTAGATTTTTAGAAAATCATTTACCCGAATAGAAGAGAGATTAGAATCCCAGAGTATAGACGAGGAATAAAAGATCCTAATACCACCCAATGGCGACGTGGGCCCGTAAGCCACACAGCCATGTTAGTAAAAGTTTAGCAATGACTAGACTCAACTTCGGCCAAGGAGTTGGAAAGGGGGATTCCTACAGGCAGTCGGCTCTGATACCAACTTGTGACGCCCCCGATTTGACCGTACACTAATCATGCACGCAAATGTGTACGATCAAGATCAGGGACTCACGGGAAGATATCACAACACAACTCTACAACATAAATAAGTCATACAAGCATCATAATACAAGCCAGGGGCCTCGAGGGCTCGAATACAAGTGCTCGATCATAGACGAGTCAGCGGAAGCAACAATATCTGAGTACAGACATAAGTTAAACAAGTTTGCCTTAAGAGGCTAGCACAAAAGTAGCAACGATCGAAAAGGCAAGGCCTCCTGCCTGGGACCTCCTAACTACTCCTCGAAGCCGAACTCCATGTAGAATCATCCTCGGGATCTCTAGCTCCTGGACTCCAGCATCTGGTTGCGACAACCAGGTACAGAAAGGGGAAAAGAGGGAGAAAAGCAACCGTGAGTACTCATCCAAAGTACTCGCAAGCAAGGAGCTACACTACATATGCATGGGTATATGTGTAAAGGGCCATATCAGTGGACTGAACTGCAGAATGCCAGAATAAGAGGGGGATAGCTAATCCTGTCGAAGACTACGCTTCTGGCCACCTCCATCTTGCAGCATGTAGAAGAGAGTAGATTGAAGTCCTCCAAGTAGCATCGTATAGCATAAACCTACCCGGCGATCCCCTCCTCGTCGCCCTGTTAGAGAGCGATCACCGGGTTATATCTGGCACTTGGAAGGGTGTGTTTTATTAAGTATCCAGTTCTAGTTGTCATAAGGTCAAGGTACAACTCCGGGTCGTCCTTTTACCGAGGGACACGGCTATTAGAATAGATAAACTTCCCTACATGGGTGCACCACATAACCCAACACGCTCGATCCCATTTGGCCGGACACACTTTTCTGGGTCATGCCCGGCCTCGGAAGATCAACACGTCGCAGCCCCACCTAGGCTCAACAGAGCGGTCAGCACGCCGGTCTAAACCCTATGCGCGCAGGGGTCCGGGCCCATCGCCCATTGCACACCTGCACGTTGCGTACGCGGCCGGAAGCAGACCTAGCCTAGTGGCGTTCCAGTCCAATCCGGCGCGCGCCACTCAGTCGCTGACGTCAAAAAGAGCTTCGGCTGATACCACGACGCCGGGATACCCATAACTACTCCCGCATAGATGGTTAGTGCGTATAGACCAAATGGCCAGACTCAGATCAAATACCAAGAACTCGTTAAGCGTGTTATGTTGAAGTAACCGCGGACGCCGTCCAGGGCCAGGCCCACCTCTCGCCTAGGTGGTCTCAACCTGCCCTGTCGCTCTGCCACAAAGATCCACTTGCGGGTACTCCTACGAGCCGACCCGACTTTAGTCACCACATGTGTCATGTATATAGTATATAAGTATATACCCGTGATCACCGCCCAAGTGATCACGGCCCGATAGTATAGCACAGCAGACGGACAAGAAGGTAGGGCCACTGATGGGAAACTAGCATCCTATACTAAGCATGTAGGATTGCAGGTAAAGGTAACAACAGTAGTAGCAAGCATAGGCTATGCATCAGGATAGGATTAACGGAAAGCAGTAACATGCTACACTACTCTAATGCAAGCAGTATAGAGAAGAATAGGCGATATCTGATGATCAAGGGGGGGCTTGCCAGGTTGCTCTGGCAAGTAGGAGGGGTCGTCAACTCCGTAGTCGAACTGGGCAGCAACAGTGTCGGTCTCGTAGTCTACCGGAGAGAAGAGGGGGAAGAAACAGTAAATACAATGCAAACATAAGCATGACGATGCGTGACATGACAATGAGTGGTGCTAGGTGTGTCCTAACGCGGCAGTAGGTGGTACCGGCGAAGGGGGGAAACATCCGGGAAAGTATTCCCGATGTTTTGCGTTTTCGGACAGACGGACCGGAGGGGGAAAGTTGCGAGTTCGATAGGTTAGGGATGTGTGGTTGACGAACGGGCTGCGTATCCGGATTCGTCTCGTTGTTCTGAGCAACTTTCATGTACAAAGTATTTCCATCCGAGTTACGGATTAAAAGATATGATTTTCAAAAGAATTTATTAATTTCTGGAATTTAATTAATTATTTAATTTAATTCGAAATTTGGATTTATGACATCAGCATGATGTCATGCTGACGTCAGCAGTCAACGTTGACCGTTGACCTGGTCAACCTGACAGGTGGGTCCCACCTGTCAGGGCTGTTAGGTAATTAACTATTGTTTAATTAAATTAACTAACTAATTAGATTAATTTAAACAGGATTAATTAACTTAATTAATTTAGTTAATTAATTAAATTTATTTTCTCTTTTGTATTTTCTTTCTTTTATTTATTTTCTTTACTGTTTTATTTCAATTTAAATTATTTAGGCATTTTATAAAAATGTGTTTACTACACCATATTTACTTATGCAAAATATGGCATCTACCGAACATTTTGTTTTAAATTTTGAAAAACTTCTATTGTTGACACTAATTGAATTTAAATTATGAAACGGTTTTGGATCATCGCATGGTTAACAACAGTAACCGAGGTGACGTGGCATGATTAGCGGGGAATTACTGTAGCTTGATTACCCGGGCGTCACACACAATTTTAAGCGTGCGGACCCTACGGGTTCGAGAACTATGTAGACATGACCGAGACATGTCTCCGGTCAATAACCAATAGCGGAACCTGGATGCTCATATTGGTTCCTACATATTCTACGAAGATCTTTATCGGTCAAATCGCATAACAACATACGTTGCTCCCTTTGTCATCGGTATGCTACTTGCCCGAGATTCGATCGTCGGTATCTCAATACCTAGCTCAATCTCATTACCGGCAAGTCTCTTTACTCGTTCCGTAATGCATCATCCCGCAACTAACTCATTAGTCACTTTGCTTGCAAGGCTTATAGTGATGTGCATTATCGAGAGGGCCCAGAGATACCTCTCCGACAGTCGGAGTGACAAATCCTAATCTCGATCTATGCCAACTCAACAAGTACCATCGGAGACACCTGTAGAGCACCTTTATAATCACCCAGTTACGTTGTGACGTTTGGTAGCACACAAAGTGTTCCTCCGGTATTCGGGAGTTGCATAATCTCATAGTCATAGAACATGTATAAGTCATGAAGAAAGCAATAGCAACATACTAAACGATCAAGTGCTAAGCTAACGGAATGGGTCAAGTCAATCACATCATTCTCTAATGATGTGATCACGTTAATCAAATGACAACTCATGTCTATGGCTAGGAAACTTAACCATCTTTGATTCAACGAGCTAGTCAAGTAGAGGCATACTAGTGACACTCTGTTTGTCTACGTATTCACACATGTACTAAGTTTCCGGTTAATACAAATCTAACATGAATAATAAACATTTATCATGATATAAGGAAATATAAATAACAACTTTATTATTGCCTCTAGGGCATATTTCCTTCATAACTACCTATTACTTTGAACAATTTTATGGAAGTGTTGTTAACAAGCAAGCTTTGGCACAAAACATGGATGCCCCAAATCAACATTTTGCCATGCTGCAATAACTGGATGCAAATTCAACAATTTTGCATCATTATGGTCAATAGAGAGTTGGATTAATAGAGAAATAAAAAAATCACGTGAGCCTTGGACGACCGCAGAAGGTCGAGGATAGCGGAGCTCCCAATGGACGGAATGCTTGGACCTGGATGGTGCTCGAGTTGGAGGAGCTTGGAAGGACGATGATCACACGTTGTTGCGGAAGATACCATGATGGGCGATGGGGTGGAGGAGATAAGACGAGCAAGGGCGAAGACATGCCTGGGGAAGCCATGACTATATCCCTGGACCTAGTATCAACAGGCCTTGTGGTTCCTTCTTTACAAAGTACATAAAACCAATAGAGTATATCACTCAAGCTAGCTCAACCCTAAGCATGACTGTTGCTAGCTATGCATTTGCAAACTGAGGCTAGCCTAGAAGTACAAGCTGCCATGCTCAAGAGGCCATGGAAGCAGGAGGGCGGCAAAGTAGAGGCGGGCAGGCGACATCGACCTAGGTGACATCAGCAACCGTAGCATGAGAGAGAGAGATAGATAGATAGAGAGAGAAAGAGAGAACAAATAGAGGACCGACGGGACAAGGAGATCGTCGAGGGAGGAGACAAGAGGAGGCGACATGTGACAACAAGAGCGGTGGCGTCCAGGACTCTAGCAAAGAAGTTAGATGAGTGCGCAAGAGGAGACAAGCGATGTGAGCGAGATAGAGGGAATCGACATGTACGTGTTGGGTGTAACGTCTTTAGTAGGATGTGTCCAGTGGCATTTTTAGATCGTAATTATAGTATTAAGTTAAACAATAAACATGAATAAGAAAGAAGGACAAGCTCAGTATTTTCCTATGTGGAGGAAAGGGGGTGTGCTAGACAGAAGTTGGCCCCATTGAGTTATCTTCCTTGTTTTTGGATGGAATATCGATTGATTTTTTAATTTGTCCTTATTTTTGCTCCTTTATTTTCTTTTCACCCCTCGCATTTTTATTATTTGTACTTAATCATTTTCCTTTCTTGTTTTACCTATAATATATATTTTTCTTTCATTCATATGTTCATCGACTCTTTTTCCTTTTCTTTAATTTACCGTGCCCAAAAAAACATTGTTGTGTTTTACAACTTGTATAGAGCACTAGAGTTTGCTTTTATCACCAAAAGAAATTTGCTTTATCTCCAGCACATTACTTTTATGAAAATATACATACAAGCAATAAAAGAGACGAGCATTTATGTTTATATTATATCTTTCCAGAACATTTCACCATTAAAAAATACCTTTTACCCATTTATTGTTTTCGGGCACCGTTTGGTCTCACTCTCCCCACCCCTAAGTGTGTTCGCTCTATTCTAGGGTTAGTTGTTGCATTCTTATCACTCCTTGATTTCTTCTTCACCTATCTTTCAATCCCTCCAAATTTCCGCGGATTTGCTTCCAATTTCTGGTAGCCCAGATCGCTATCACTCCGCCCACGTCAACCAAGTTTGATCGCCTCCAAACGGACCCATCCGTCCCTCCAATACCAGGGCCTCTCGCCGCCGTGGAAGGGGACGACAATTGCCGTCCTGCAGGTAGGGCGTAAGGGGACATCTGCTTTCGTTGATGTGCTTCACCTCTGCTCCCCATTCGCCGACACGACCGCGAGTCACCGTACTCCTCCTCGCTCAACGCCACCCCTGACATCGCTTCACCGTCGCCCGAAACACGCGCTATGGTCGGTCCATGCCCTAAAGCACACAACACCGGCCCTCCCGAGGCATTTCGACACCACCTTCTATGAAGCCACCGACATCTCCTCTGCACGGGAGGTACGGTGTTTTGTTTTCTTAGATCGGTGCCAAGAGAAAATTAGGGATAATAGTGCTTGTGAATCAAATACGAGAACGGATACGTGTAAACCTTGACACCGCCACGTATCGCGTAAGAAAAGAGAGAACGTCACACGCCCGAGGCCGTTTCCGTTTCCTAAATTGCAGCCTATTTCCAACCTTTTTTTTTTGCAGTCCTATTCCCTCGAGCGAGCCTCCCTAGCGAAGGCGAACCACCAGAGTCCTCACCGAGCGCGACAGCTAGGGTTCCTGGCCGGCCCTCCGCCGCCGCGCGCCCACCCCGGCCGAATTCTCCGCTGCCCCGCCGCCGGTACAGGATCCCTACGGCGCCTCCCTCCGTCGAGCAACCCTCCCACCAGCAGCGCCTCCCTACCGGGAGCGGCCGCTCCCGCCCGGCAACGCCGCCGCCCGGGGCTACGCCGGCGACCAGTCGGTAGGCAGGTAGCCACCCCTCCTTCGTCCTTCCTCCCACTTCCCTCATCCCCCCTCCCTCCTTCCTCCTGCATCCTCTGTTTGTTCAATTTCTCCCCCTGATTTTTGTACTGGATGAGTACTTGCTTTAGATTTGATAATTGTGACAATATAACGATGATTATCCCTTGATGAGTACTTGCTACATGATTTTTCCGGTGCATGTTCAGGTAAATTCACATGTGAAACGATTTTGCCCGATAGATGTTTGTGATAATGCTTGTAGGGGCAAATGCTTACACATTGTAGTTTGAATTGTTTTTTTCATATGAGCAAATGTTTTGGTTTAAACATGTTAGGAGTGAAACACGCGATGACTGACGATATATGAGAAGGAAAAAATATTAAGTTGTTTTATCTGCACTGCCCTGACCTGAAAAATCAAAGCTTTGTAGTAGCATGCAATTTGAGAGAGCAGGAGCTTTGTCTTGGTTATACTGGCCGAAATGGGTTAACACATTAGTACTAGTGGTATCGTTGGCATGATAGATGTCCCAAATATTGTTTATGATTGGGAATATGGTGCTACTGTTACGCTGTGTTGTTTTGGATTTTAACAGTCAGACCTGAAATATTACCGTTTAAAGTGACTGTTTCTCATTTTTCGTGTTAGCTGATTGATCTTCAGGTTGCACCTTCCGTGCTATGCTATGATAGATGTACATCTAACTAATGATTTGATTTGCTGCTCCATATTCATTTTACACTCACTAAAAGTCTAATTATATCCCTTTGGAACTTGTAGTTGGAACAGGGCATCAACGTTGTCAATTGGAGGGGCTTGGAGCTGCTTCGGCATCTACAGTAGAGCAAACTAGAAGGTAATCTGCTGTTCCTAGCTTCTTATACATATTTTTTTTTGTGAACTAAAAAAAAGTAAAACGTATCCCCGAATTGGCGCTTTTCCAAAGCGAATTTACGTGTCCGTATCAGCCCGATGCTGATACACGAATCCGTATCGGTGCATTTTAGTATGTCTGTTTGCTTAAAGAAAAGGCTGATTATTCAAGTATAATGTGATAGCTGATTAGAACATTCTACCGTGTCCAAGTTCCACATTGTAATTTTTGTAGGCTTGGCAATATTTTGTACATCACTCATATGCGTTTGTGTGCTTGCTTCACACTAACATCAGGTAACTCTGAGCCATACTTGCATGTAAAAGTTGAAATTCTTGTGCAAACAATAGCTGGATTATTAATGAAGTTATCAAAAATTTAGACCCCCCCTCCCCCTCCTCTCGACAAACACAGCTTGCATGTAGCACTGCTTGATTCCCTAAACAGTATCATCTTTTCAACAATAAATAGAAACATCGCCAAGACATGCAAATGGTAAAGTGGTAGTATATTACAACTGAAGTTTTATGCTGTATACTTCTAAACTGAAATGTATAGTGGAACTATTTGGATATACTCCTTTCAACCTTGGTCAAAATGGTTATATGTTGTCACACATCATTGTGCATGCATCTACGGTTGTGAAGAGCTATTCCTCATACGGGACTTTTGTGCAGTGGGGTAACATGTACCACAAACTGGTCGTTCCCCAGTTCTGTAAACTGCAGTTAACCGATGTCACCTCACTAGTAAATTTGTTTTCTAGTTCACCTAAAATCTATTCATTTTCTCCGTGTCTCATGATCTGCAGCTTGCTTCCGTTCTCTGAATTACTTTTACTGTTAGTGTCTTTATATGTGTGCTTTTACTCCACAATATATATTCTCCACCATTACTATTTAGGAAGTATAATTTTCTGCACCTTTCATGTCCATTCAACATTGGACTTCTCTACTTGTGTTTTACATCTTTGGCTGTTTGTTTCTTAAGCTCGTCCAGAACTCAATTCCTCTTTACCAATATTATTTTTTAATTATGTTTTATTGCTTCCAACTTCAGGTTATGTTTGCAGACATAGATTTTAGAAAGCACCAACCTTCTGGTAATGCAACCTCTACTAGTATGGTGCCCCTGGATGTTCCAAGTCAGGCACCTGAGAAGATTAATTCTCTGAATCAAGTGATTTCAGCAGATGTACCATGCGAGGCTCCCGTTGATTTTGATGCGAGAGAACTTTACTTTCTCATTGCGCACTTCTTATCACATGGTCCATTAAAGCGGACTGCTGGAGAACTTTGCAGTGAACTCCAGGAGCATCAGCTGCTTCCTAGAAGATATCATGCTTGGTATTCGCGTGGTGGTTTCCATAGTGGCGAAGAAAATGATGACGGTGTATCACTCCCTTTGGATTACCTCAAGTTAGTTGAGAGGTAGAAAATACATCACTCTATTTTTTTGGTCAGCTTGCATCTATTATTATTCATTATTATCCTTGTACTAAACATTTTTGAAAGGGATGAACTTAGTAGATTCTGCAAGTAATGAAGAACTGGAGATGCTTCCGTGTTGTTTGAATTCTTTAGGAAAGAACTGGAAAATAGTTTAATACATATCCAGTATATAATGGTGATATATCCATTTGTTTTCTCTTGTGGAGCACAAGTTTCCTCCAGCTTTTTTCGAACGTATTAACAATGACTCTCAGTCAGTATTTTTGTGCGACTAATCTAGTACTGATGAAACACATGATTCTGAATTGTAATTATTATTTGGTAAAGGCCAGCCATATAATAATTAGCATAAAACAGATTATTACAATTACCAGAACAATTAACTTCTTATCTGCCTTTTTTTCTTTCTTAATGATGATCACATGCAATTGAAGTTTTTGCATACTAAGGTCTATATTTCTTATTTTGTAGATATCCCCACATTGGTAAAGACCACTTGGTAAAGCTTTTAAAGCAACTGATGGTTAGTTCCTGCCACCCAGAGAGGTTGATTGGAGCTGTGTCTCCAAATGCTGCTGATGTTCCAACCCTTCTTGGCTCCAACTCATTTTCCCTTCTTGCATGTATGTACACATGCAACTTAGTGAGTTTCGAAGTTTGGATAGGTCGTTTTATGTTCAGTAAAATTTTGTGCTGTTACTTGTACTGATGCAATTTTGGATCCTTCAGCTAATAGGGGGCGGCAAGAAAAGGAAAATCGCAGGTTGCCGACGTATCTCCGTTGGCCACATATACAGGCTGATCAAGTTCATGGTTTAAGTTTGAGAGAGATTGGTGGCTTCACTAAGAATCATCGAGCTCCATCTGTCCGTGCATCATGCTATGCCATTGCGAAGCCATCTACCCTTGTTGAAAAGATGCAAATTATAAAGAAATTGAGGGGACATCAAAACGCTGTGTATTGTGGTCAGTTGAATTTCCTCGTTTACTGAATTTAATCATGTTCAAGTAAATTATTTTAATACTGGCAAAACTTCTTTGCACACCACTTGGACAACATTTACTGAAACACAACCATTTTTTGGCTCAGTGACACTATGAATACACTCTGGCCATTACATCAATAGTTTTTTGAATAGCCAATTTTGCCCTCATAAACTTACTGAGCCTACATGTGTTGGTGCCATCTCGCATGCCACACAAACACACTGTACACGAGTCCTCTAGTTGTATCTATGGTAGAGGGCACTCAAAAGTGGGCTAAGTTTGATGCCAACTGCCAAGAGCAAGAATGATTTTTTTACCCCTCTTTACAATACCACAATTTTGTGGCGCCTGTGAGCCGAATCATTATTATATGGTGTGTTCAGCAACTGCCATCCAAGTAAATTTTCCAGGGCCTAATTTTCCCTTTAATATTTGGAGTTCTGTCCATATGCCAGTCAATTCCTTAATGCCATCTATACCAGTACATGCTTTGTCCTAACTGAATGCCAAGCCTATTTAATATTATGGGAAGTTCTTACAGTGGATTTATGTTTTGAGGGGTTACTCAATAAATGCCCACTTTCTGTTTCTAAAGACCGTATTGTTCTCCATACTATATCACCAACAGAGGCAGCTTCTGCTTCCTTGTCCTAGTAGTTGTGGTCAAATAATTGTAGTTGTCAATCTGTATATTTCCCTTTAAAATGCTGTAATGTTTCTCACACCATTCCTGTTTCTGCAGCTACTTTTGATCGCACAGGGCGTTTTGTTATTACTGGTTCTGATGATCGCCTTGTTAAAATTTGGGCAATGGAAACTGCATTTTGTTTGGCTAGCTGCCGAGGTCATGAAGTAAGTTTGCTTATTGCAATGCAACATTTTAAACATTCACAACCTTTCACTAAATTACACCGTTTCCAAATTAAGGGTGATATTACTGACCTCGCGGTGAGTTCCAATAATGCTGTGGTAGCATCTTCAGCCAATGATTTCGTTATTAGAGTGGTAAGATAAGATTGCTAATTTCTGTACTTCCTAATAAGTCATGACATCGTTCTTTCTTCCATTTATGTTTAATGAATGTGGGCACTAATGCAGTGGCGTATACCTGATGGCATGCCGATCTCAGTGTTGAAGGGGCATACAGGGGTTGTAACTGCTATTGCATTTAGCCCAAGGCCAGGTGCTGCTTTCCAGCTATTGTCGTGAGTGTTTCTTTTTTCTCCTCATTTTCCTGATAGTATAGTTATTTAGTCTTTACAGCTATTTCTTTCATGATTGTACATAGTAGCTGGATGGCAACAGCTGCACAGATGGAAAAAGGAACCTGGCAGTATGCCCTGTCTAATCTGCATTAATTTTACTGAAGCAAATGCTTGTTTGCATGGAGTTTAAAGCTTGGTTTGTCAAAATTAGAAGAAATGAGTCAATCCTGGAAAGCATATTTGATGCATTGCTCATTTTTCATTCTACCTACATTCTTACTCAGAGCAACTATAGTTACTAAACTTGTAAGTTATATCATTGCTTCCACCATATAAAAAAGGGCAGCCCGGTGCACGTAGCTCCCGCTTGCGCAGGGTCCGGGGAAGGGTCCGCTCCTGCTTCCACCATATGAATAAAAGAAATGGCACGCTGGTGTTCTTTCATCTGCTATGTTGCACATGGTAGACATTGCATTGTGCTGTACTTTTCATATCCTGTTTAATTGCACATACATATTATCAGATGTATGGAAAAGATTTTTTTTATGTTCTTTTGATAACACCTCACCATTGGTTCGCTGTCTGTACATTTACATTTGTTATATATATGGTTCTTCTGGCCTATTTTAAGTTCTTTGCCTCCCTAACTTGGCACATATATTGAGGAACAGATCATCAGATGACGGGACATGCAGGATTTGGGATGCCCGATATTCTCAACAACCTCCACGAATATATACACCAAAACCTCCAGATGCTGCCCCTGGTTAGTTCATTGAAACATGTCTATTGTGTTTGCATGTGGAATGCCTACATTTTATTTATTCCAACCGCACGGTGTTGATGTCAGGGAAGAGTGGTGATGCATCTTCCAGTGCTGTTCAAGTTCAACCAATAAATCACCAAATCTTGTGTTGTGCATTTAATGCCAATGGAACTGTGTTTGTTACTGGCAGCTCAGACACTTTTGCAAGGGTGTGTTTTCTTTTATCTGCTGCACCTGTGAACTTCTGATTTTACTACCAAAAGGTGAATTGCCCTTTTCATCGCCAGTGTTGATTTCAGGTGTGGAATGCTTGCAAGAGTAGTTCTGAGGAAAATGACCAGCCGAATCATGAGATGGATGTATTATCGGGCCATGAAAATGATGTAAACTATGTGCAGTTTAGTGGGTGTGTGGTATCTAGATCCTTTTCATCTGAAGGCAGTCACACCACTAAGGAAGAAAATAATCTTAAACTAAGAAATTCATGGTCAGTCATTTTTGTAGTCATGGAATAGTCATTTACTTGTTTTTATGTAATCCTTCAGTTTATTCACCTCCTGTCTTACATGCTCTTATGGGTTTCTGTAGTTTCATTCAGTTGTTTTCTTCTCATGTCCAACTGGTGGTTATTGTTGGCTTCAGCAGTTCTAAATCATCCTATTTTGTCTCCTTTTGCCAGGTTCACGCATAATATTGTTACTTGCTCCCGTGATGGCAGTGCAATTATATGGGTTCCACGATCTCGGAGATCGCATGTAAGCAAATGGGACCTAAAACTCTACGGTTTTGTACTTTCCTGATCACCATTGTTCCAGTGCATTGAGTGTATGGCTTATTTGCATCACTGCCCATTCCGGACGCTACTACACTAATATATGTATTACCTCCTGAATAGCGCCCATATATTTTCTGATACATTGTATATTTCCCCATCGTGTCACATATCAAATAACTAGACACTTTATAATAAGACCTGGTATAAAAGCAACTTGCTGCAGTGGCCAGCTTAATCATGTGCCCTATAGTTAATGTAGGTTTTCTACCTGGTCAGTTGGATTAGCGTGTGTACTGGTAGAAATGTAGCTGGTAGTTGGTGTTATAGTGTTACCTTATAGCTCCATTCCATTCGATATAATGTTATGCATAACTTGTTCCCTGCACCAAACCAGGGAAAGATTGGACGCTGGACACGTGCTTACCATCTCAAGGTTCCTCCACCTCCAATGGCTCCTCAACTAATTCGTGGTGGTCCACGACAAAGACATCAGCCAACTCCTCGTGGTGTCAACATGATTGTCTGGAGTTTGGATAACCGATTTGTGCTTGCTGCTATCATGGGTATCCTTATTCGACTTTGTATATTTTTCACTATGATCATGCTGATGCTTACCCTTTCTTTATTCCAGTGTTTGCATGTATTGCCATTTGTGGCTCCTAGTATTCCTAGTGTGTGGAAACTGAGTTTTGTTACATACTCCCTCTGTTCCTAAATATTTGTCTTTTTAGAGATTTCAAATGGACTACCACATACGGATGTATATAGACATACTTTAGAGTGTAGATTCACTTATTTTGCTCCGTATGTAGTCACTTGTTGAAATCTCTAGAAAGACTAATATTTAGGAACGGAGGGAGTAGTTTATATCTTATATTTTATTGTTCTCATTTGTATCCGCCCCAGTACTTAAAGTATGTCTTACGTTCTGCAGACTGCAGAATTTGTGTTTGGAATGCTTCTGATGGGAGCTTAGTACATTCACTGATTGGCCACAAGGAATCTGTAAGCATGCACCATTCAGTTTATGCATTAAAATTACTTTTGGTTAATGACCTGCATAGCATGTTTACTAGTATTTCATGCATGGTACTTTTCGTCAGTTAGGTGCATATGTGATATGTGTGAATTTTCGCTTGCAATTCTTAACTGGCACGCTATTCATCATCACTTAATGAAAACATAATGAATCGACTCGGTGTGTTCCCTTAGTAAGTACTCCCTCTGTTCCTAAATGTAAGACGTTTTTGCAGTTCGTTAAAAAACGTCTTACATTTAGGAACAAAGGGACTATATGCTGGCAAGGGGCATGGATTAAAGATGATAAAGTGTAAATGGAACTGAAAAACTAGGAAATTGTGGTTTTGGAGGCGTTAATTTTTTTCTGAAGAATATGAAACTACAAATTGCATTATAAATTATTGCCACTTTGTGATTGAAGCATTAATTCATTTTTCTTAGTTCTTTTGGTTTTTAGTTTTTTTATGTGCTACGGTTTCCATTTAGTAGCTGTAACAATATTGTCCTTAACCCCAACATTGTTTTATTTATACTTGATCAGCGCATTTCGCATCCATTTTGTTGTCCATTTGTGACACTAACTTCTGAACCGTTTGTGCTTTGGCTGCCAAGACTGTTTCACATTAATAACCTTCTCCTTATGATGCTATATAATTCTTTGTCCTACGTCATTGTCGACCTTCTTTTTAAAAAGAACATTTTAGGTCTAGAAATGGGTTTTTTTTTTGGTGTAGCACCATCAAAGTTGCATGACTTCCATGTACATTTCTATTTTTTGCATAGCTTAATGGATCTAGCACCTGCACCTTTGTTTGGTTGCAAGTTGCAACGTTGTGATACCATTCCATTTTATAATTTATCTACACTTTTTTATTCAACCTCTTTTATTTAAAAGGTTCATAATGAAACACTCTTATGAATTTCATTATCAACAGACATTTGTTCTTGATGTGCATCCATTCAACCCTCGTATAGCAATGAGTGCTGGGTATGATGGAATGACAATCATCTGGGATGTAAGTTCCTAACGAGATCTCTGTAATCTTAATCACTATTTCAATCCTCAAAATATGTTATTTCTTTATCCAGATATGGGAAGGAAAACCTGTACAGATCTATGAAACCGGTCATTTTAAGCTAGTTGATGGCAAGTTCTCTCCGTAAGTGTCACTGTCGATTTTCTTTATATTCTCAACAAATTGAACCTTTTGTTTTGGCCCATTTACAAGTATTCATTCTTAACTATTCCTTAACGCGTGACCATTCAGCTAGTAATTTATAAAACATAGAGAAGAATGAAGAAAAACACCAGAGAAATATCAACTGAATTGAGTTATTTCTGTGTGGGGTTGGGATGTTAACATAGAAGGAAGCATCATTTCATGCCAAATGAAAATTTGCACCGTTGATCAATTACCATAGATTGCTGAATTTATTTTATGTGTTGTGTTGTCTTGATGTGTCGCTGGATGGACATTTAGGGATGGAACATCACTTATCCTCACCGATGAGATTGGCCAAATATTCTTTATTGGTACAGGGCAGGGTGAGTCCCAGAAGGATGCGAAATATGATCAGGTACACAAACTGTTACTGATCAAGTTATTGGGGAGAATACCTAGTGCAGTCCAATGTTGGTTGCAATCATGCAAACTGTCATTATCTCAGTGCTCATGTGAACAGTTGGATGAGGCACAAACAGATTCAATATTTTAATTCAGTTTAATCATTCACAGAATTATTCATCATGTGGCGCTTTAATCCCCTAAACTTAGTCTACCAAAAGCTCATTCAGCAGTTCACACTGATAGTTTGCATGACTGTACCCAGATATGTTTGCATTGGATATACCCCCTGTTTAGGGAAATATCCCACCTTTTATTCAATCATTGACGCTCATCATTCATGTTTTGCAATAGTTCTTTCTTGGAGACTATCGACCCCTTACTCAAGATACAAATGGAAATGTAATTGATCAGGTTCGTCCGAAGATATGAATCATCTGTTCTTTTCTTTGCGTTAGCTAATTTAGTTGTTTTGTTTCTCTAAAATTTATGATATTTTGTTCAGTTTGTGAAACTAACTCGCATCAGAGTAATCTATCATGTATACAGTTTCCAAGATCTGTTTCTAAAATAGAAATTTTCATTTTGTTATGTTCTGAAGATCAGATAGAAACATGGAGGTTTCATTGGGTGTTGCTTTCAAGAAACTCCCTAGACTTGTGTTCGTCATAGTATATGTTTAATATTATGTCAGATGATTTGGACTCCTTGCTATTTGTTAGCCTCCTTGTGGCCGCCAACTATACTTCTGAAGTGTTGCTATCTCGGTAGCTAAGCAATGTGGAATATAAAAAGGAGTGTGCACTGCTGCTGATTGGCTGAAAGTTTCACTTTGATGGCAATCTTAAAAGCATTCAACATTGAAGTTCTGTTATTGCCTACTACAGTATGTTCTTATAAGTAAAAAGTATCCCGCACCATATCTGATCACCTCACTTGATGTGTTTTCCAATTAGCTGTAATATTTAATATGTTCCATACATCAATGATCTTGTGGGGCTACAGCTAGCATCTCATCAGGAGTCATACAAAGGGTTTGATGTACTGTCTGTAACTGGTCTCTTTTTAGTATTGGTGGTGCTTATCCGGAACAACCAAAAAGCAAACATCACAGTAGTAAGGAATGTTGAAACATGATAAAACACATAGCTCAAGATTCCAGAAGCTACTGGACACCCATTTGAGCTGGTTTTGAAAAAAAAGAACATTGCTCCCTTGTCATACGTGCCCGTGTGAAACTATATTTTTCTCTGTTCACAAAGTGCATCATGAGCTACCAGGTTTTCTTTACACTGTTTTTCTTAATTGCCAGGAAACACAGCTCCCACCTTACAGGAGAAATATTCAAGACCTTTTGTGTGACTCGGGTATCTAACTTCTCTACTTTCTATCCTCTGCATAGTATAGTGATTTTACTGGGTTTCACGTGCTTATAATTGTTATTTGCTAATTGCAGGTATGATGCCATACCCAGAGCCTTTTCAGAGCATGTACCAGAAACGGCGATTAGGTACCATGGGTATTGAGTGGCGGCCTCCCTCTGTAGATTTTGCTGTTGGCCCCACGTACAATGCAACCACTGGTGAATACCAGATCATCCCAGTTATTGATCCAGATAGGTGGGAGCCACTTCCAGAGATACCGGACTTCTTTGAGCTTGAACCTGAAATTGAAGTTATATCTGATGATACTGATTCCGAGTACAACGGCATGGATGACAAGTCTAGTGAAGGAGAACAGGAGAATTTGAGTGGTGATTCCTCTGGTGCTTCATACTCAAGTGCAGAGATTGATGGGAATAGCCTTAGCGATAGTGCTAATCTTCGCAGATCTAGAAGAAAGAAGAAAAAATCAAAGGTAAGAGGCAACAATCAAAGACCATTCCACCTTCCTTTATGTTGCATTCCAACCTTTTGACTTGTTTTCCTTTATTACACCTTCTGCAGGCTGATCTTGTGACTTCATCTGGTCGGCGAGTTAAGAAGAGGAATTTGGATGAGCATGATGCTGCTACTGTGTCAAGGCCACACAGAGCTAGGAAGTCTAAGAATGGTCGCTCTAGTAAAAGGAAAAGATCACCTAAATCTAGGGGATTGCGACCTCAAAGACGCGCTGCTCGCCATGCACTCAGTTTTTTAACAAAGATGGGAGCTTCAACAGATGAGGATGAAGAGGACTCAGAGAGTCTCTCAGACAGTGAATTGAACACGGAAAGCATTGAAGCTGAGCCGTCAGCATGGTATAGCCGGCCAAGACTTGGTAGAGAGAGTAACCAATATGATTCAGAAGATGTTACACAACCTTCTCATTTCACTGAAACTCGGGGGAGTTCTGGAAATACCAGAAAACTGGTCCTGAGGATACCACGCCGTGATTTAAAAGTTGAATTTCCATCAGCTGTATCAGTCATGGGGGGCAGACATGGATCAGTTGAGCCGGAACTAGCTTTTGAGCCTGGAAGTTCCTCTGTTTGCAAGGCTGAACCACCAGCAGATGGAGGTCAAAGCACGACCTTTGGTCTACATGATGTTTCTTCTGTTTATAGTAACAGCACAATCAAGTGGGGTGAGGTTAAGCAGCGATCTTCAAAGCGTTGCAAGTTTGGTGACTCTTCCGCTGGAGACATGTGGCCCTCTTCAAATAATGCAGTTTCACAGGATGGTGGCAAGTCTGGTGTTCAGAAGACACCTCATGAATATGGTAACGCCATGCAACAAACGGTTGAGCAGACTGTACAAAAGAGTGAACGTGCAATTTGTCTGGATAGCATCCATGAAAATCACGATACTGATGTTTATAGTGAAGATAATTTACTTGGTGAAGAAAGGACAACTAATAACATTAATACTCATGTAGAGGAAGTAAACAACAAAGAATGCAACCAACAGTCCCACAGTACTTCTCAGTCTACTATTAAACTGAAGTTAGTCAGGTCAAGAGGCATTCCAGATGCAAAAGGTTCACCGGACAAATCAAAGACTACTGCAGTAGGGAGTGACGTGAACTCTGAGTGTGATAAAGTTCCCATGCAGCATGATGAGGATCCTACCACCAATCAACATATAAGCAGTGACTTCCCTAGTGCGTCTAGAGATTTCCAGGAATGCACAGATGGAAGCACTGGTTTTCATGATTCAAGGAAGTTCCATTCTGAATCTGGAAAGACGATTGCTGTGTACCAAAGGTCAAAGTTAAGTAAGCACAAGAAAAAATTGGATTCAGATTCTGGCAACGGAGATAGTACCTCCGTCTCCAATGATGATGGTGGGTATCAACCTTCAGAGTACAGTCCTGTTGCACCTGGTACTGGTAATTTGCGAAGAAGCACAAGGAGGTCATGTGCATACACTGATGGTGGAGCAAGGAATGCTATCTCTCATGTGAAAAATTCTTCCCATGAAGCATCAACTAGTGGGAGACAAATTGGTGCAGACGTGCATGAGTGGGGTTCACCATCAAAGACTGCTGGTTTAAGGTCTACTAGGAGCAGAGTTCCTGATACACATTCATTGGCAGAAAAGCCTCAAGTATCCTCGAATTGTTGGTTGATGTTGTTGGAGCATGAAGATATTTACCGTTATATTCCTCAACATGGCGATGAGGTTATGTACTTGCGACAGGTAATGTTATTTTCTGTTTTATTCTGTTTGGGGATGACTTCGGTGCAAATAACTTCTAGCTGCTAAAAAAAGAAGTTTTCCCGCTTGTTCTCACTATACCCACCCCAGCTGAAATGTAACTGGTTGAATTTTTTTGGGGGCGGGTGGGTGCATGTATTGTCAATTTAATACAAACAGATGGTCCATTCTGACTCCGAAAATAGTATCTATGAAGTTATTCTTATCATGCTATTTTGTGATTGCTTTTTTTTCAGGGCCATGAAGAATATCTCAATGGAATGCGATTATCGGATAGTTGCCCATGGAATCGGATCAAAGGCCTTAAAGCTGTAGAGCTTTGCAAAATTCAGGATCTTTGCTATACAACTTATAAAGGGTCTGGTGAAAGCTGCTGTAAATTAACACTTAAATTCATTGACGACACTTCAAGCGGATTTAACAGAGAATTTGTAATCACATTGCCTGAGCTGGTTGGATTCCCCGATTTTCTGGTGGAAAGAACACGGTTTGAAGCTGCTGTTGCCCAGAACTGGACTATCAGAGATAAGTGCAGAATTTGGTGGGCGAATGATGAGGGGGGAGGAAGTTGGTGGGAAGGACGTGTGTTGGCAATAAGGCCTAAGTCACCTGATTTTCCTGAGAGTCCATGGGATAAATATGCCATACAATACAAGAATGATGGTTCAGATCATCTGCATAGCCCCTGGGAGCTCCATGATGCTGATAGCCCATTGGTTCCATGGAAACATCCACATATTGATTCCAGTATTAGGAATAAATTGTTATCAGCAGTGACCAATTTACAGAACAAGTCTCGCAGAAACCAGGTAAAGTTAAACTACTATATATTTGTGCACTCTTTGATTACTGTTTGTTGTTGTTGACTCTCTATGGTATTTCTTTACGGATTTTCAGGATTACTATGGTGTCCTGAAGTTGGATACTGTTGCAGGAAAATCAGAGTTCATAAACAGGTAACTCGTGCACAAATATTTGCATTTTTATTTATTTAGCAACACAAGTGAGAATAATGACTAGTGTGAAATAATCATCATTAGCCATTAGGTATAGAATTGATGGAAATTGAAGGATAACAGATTTCTCATATACATATATGAAATCACATTATTTTGAACGGGTTAACATAATGCCTATATTTGTGTGATTTTTCCCAACTAAAGGTTTGTGGAACTCTACAACAACAAAGCCTGTCGGTCCCAAATAAGTTGGGGTAAGCTAGAGTTGAAACCCGTAAGATATCGAAACCAAGTCATGGTTCTGGCACGTGGATAGCTAACTTTCACGCACTCCTGTCCATGGCTAAATCTTTGGATATTCCAGTCCTTAAAGTCTCTCGTTACAGACTCCTCCCATGTCAAGCTTGGTCTACCCTGACTTCTCTTGACATTATCATCTCGCATTAACCGTTCTTATGCACTGACACTTTTCTGGAGGTCTGTGCTGAACATGTCCAAACCATGTCCAAACCATCTTCTTGTATATCCCTGGTGACCTCATCCATCACCAAAGCAAAAAGATAAGGGCTCAAAGTTGACCCTTGGTGCAGTCCTATTTTAATTGGAAAGTCATCAGTGTCGCCATCACTTGTTTGAACATTATCGTACATGTCCTTGATGAGAGTAATGTACTTTGTTGGGACTTTGTGTTTCTCTAGGGCCCACCACTTGACATTCCAGGCCTCTCCAAGTCAATGAACACCACATGCAGGTCCTTTTGCTCCTTGTATCTCTCCATAAGTTGTCGTACCAAGAAAATGGCTTCCATGGTCGACCTTCTAGGCATGAAACCAAACTGATTTTTGGCCACGCTTGTCACCCTTCTTAAGCGGTGCCCAACAACAACAACAACAAGTCCTTCAGATTTCTCTTTACGAACTCTTCCCATGTCAAGTTTGGTCTACCCCGACCTCTCTTGACATTATCAGCACGCTTTAGCCGTCCGCTATGCACCGGAGCTTCTGGAGGCCTGCGCTGAATATGCCCAAACCATCTTAGACAATGTTGGACAAGCTTCTCTTCAATCGGTGTTACCCTAACTCTATCTCGTATATCATCATTCTGGACCCGGTCTTCATCGTATGGACAAGCCTCTCTTCATCTCAGACGATGTTGGACAAACTTCTCTTCATCTCAGATGATGTTGGACAAACTTCTCTTCATCGTACGACTCATCAGCTTAATTTCACGGTGCCTAGTACAACTTTGAACATCCCCTTGTTTTTGAAGATTGGTACTTCCATCTCCATTCTTCAGGCATCTTGTTTGACCGAAAAATGAGGTCGAAAAGTTTAGTTTATGGAACACTAAGCGTAGTTTTTGTAATGATTATTTTAGATGTTGCTTTTTAGAAAATGTGCGCAAACACTTTTACAAATTACCTTCTATGGTTGGCATATCTCGTAGCGTGCATAAAACTTAGATTTGCTAATTAACATTCTGTTATCAAAGTAAAATAAATGCCGTTTTGACATGAGAAGATGCTGTCTGTGCTTGTAAAATGCCTCATTAAATTGTTTTGTTATTTACTCCTTTCCATCCATATGCTCGTAGGACAAGTATCTAGAATATTAAAAGGCCCTGTATAAGTATAAATAAATGTTTATTTCAAGGTTTTGATAGTGCCTGTCCTTGCAAAATACTATAGAAGTAGCTTTTTTCAGACCTGGTGCCTCCTTGCCTGATCATTGTTGGTTTGGAAAATTATTTCCTATGGAGTATATATGGTGCTTTTTATCGATGAATGATGAAGTAACATCCATCTAAAGATAGATATTTTTGTGTGCAACAATTGTAGGTTTCCTGTCCAGTTTTCCATGGAGGTGATCAGGACAAGACTGCAAAATGGTTACTACAGAACCGTGGAGGCTGTCCAACATGATGCCTCTGTGATGCTTGCCAATGCCGAGTCTTACTTCTCAAAGAGCGCGGACATGACCAAGAAGCTTCTCAGGCTATCCGAGTGGGTCGAAGATAACATCCTATCACTTTAGGGGAAGGTGGTCTTCTTCCTTGTTCTTGTTGATTGAGAAGATGACATCTGAAGCAAGCATAGTTTTGTTAGAGGAATGGGCCAAAGTAAAGGTAGTTCGCTGGTTGGAAGGAGATAGAGATTCATCTTTACTAACAACTGTCGCCATAGTTTTCTGAAAGAAAAGCAAAATTAGAAAGAGAAGATGCTAGCGTTGTGAAATCCGTCAGAAAATGCTCTAGCAGATCATTGGATTTGTATAGACTATTGTGCATCATCAGTCAATCAATAAAAACGCAAGGCAAATAATCGGTTGGGTAGAATATTCACAAGTTAGCTATTGCTTGTCTTGGGTGCCTCATTCTTGTACAGGACGGCAATGCATTTTCTTTGCCATTATTACACGCGACTACAAGTGCTCCTTCATCTAGGAATATCGTTAGGATGGCATAGGTGTTGTGGCACTTGGCAGGTGCTCCAGATAATCGGCCCAATAATTGGATACACCCTTGCCGCTTCACCTGTTTGCCGCCACCTCCCTCCCCTTCACTGGCCCTTGCCCTGCCCCTTCCCCCGTTGTGGCCACACATTGCATCGCATCATCCATGATGACCTTAGGGGCCGTGACTCCTCCAGAGATAGCAAGGGAAGGGATTGGTGAACGCGACCAGCAGAGTGGCCGTGATGACTGGTGTCGGCGTCGGCCCCACCATCATAAGTTTGATGGATTAAGTGGGATCCCACGTAAGAAACGTATATGTATTTCTAGTTCATAAACTGCAGCCTACGGATAAACATGCTTGCAAGTTATTTAAGCTACAATGCTAGTGAAAATCATCTGGATATAGAACTTTCGTTCAGGCTACATGCAACCAGATTGTACACCATTCGCTAACAATGGTGAACTTGACACCTAACATGACAAAATGACAGTAAATTTGTGAACACACAGTACATCTGACAATAGTAAAATCTGTAAATACAAAGTAGTGATCTAAACGCTTTTATATTAGTTTACACAGGGAGTACATCACAAATGGCAAACTTGACAAGGCTGCATGGATATATGCTCTGAACATCGGCGACATCATCTTTCTTCACATCATGTGAGGAAGCATCCAACAACACGACCCATGAAAGGGCCCGCAAACAAGTGGTCACTGGAGCGCCGCCGGAGCAAGCAATGGGCCACATCAGGCGGCAGGCTGGAGCAGCGCCGTTCTGGCCAGCCGGAGTTCGAGTTCCTCCATGCTTGTATCCCAGGAAAGAAGAAGCGTGAGGATAAAAAAGAAAAAAAATGTTTACGGTACGGGTTTACTGGATCTGTTCCGCCCGATACTTCGCGTTACCGTAAATTCGTTTTAGGGGATGCTTTGTGGGAGCTGCTAGAGATGCTCTTAGGTGGTTCCAGCATGGTCTTGATCACCACCATGGTCTCCAGCTGCTTTCCGTCTTTTGCCGATCTAGAAGTGGTTACAAAAGCGGCATCTTTAACGAAAAAAAAACATTAAAGAAACACAACACAATAAATTATGACACCTGTATAGGCTAACATATTTATACAACAGAATCTGCAATGGTTGGAAATCACCCAAAAAAAAACTAAATTATGACACAGTAGTGCAAGGGGGTGAAGCTGCTTCGTATTATGTCCACTGAACAAGTAACTTTTCAGAGAAAACTGAACAAGTAACTTGCTATTAACACTGACTCTCCTACTATAAAATCACATCAACCAAGAAGGATCAACAAGCTAGTTGTAAGCTTCTACTACCTCCGGCATGGTTTATTAGTCCCCTTCGTATTCTGTGCCAAACTTTGACATTGGATTTAACTAATAAAATATTAATGCATATTATGAAAAATAAAATCATTGAAAACTATGTTGAAATACGAATCTAACGATATGATTTTTTATGACATGCACTAACATTTTGTTAGTTAAATCTATAGTTAAAATTTAGCACAAAATACGAAGGGGACTAATAAATTAGGACGGAGGTAGTACCTTAGGAAGAGGATCTGGACTACCTGATGTACTACCTACCTGATAGGAATAGTATCTGAACAACACTTCTCTATGTTGTACAGACTAGTAAAATTTGCTAGTACATGACACTTCTCTGTTGTACAGTAAAATACAGGGTCAAATGCGTTATCTGCTAGTAAATAAATTACATCAACCAGTGACAATCTAACCTGGTTACACTTTAACCTGGTTAAAGTGTGACTTATCAACGTGACGACTCCTGACACTTAACCAGGTTACACTTTAACCATGTCTGCCCCGGTGCTGAGTTAATTACACGATAGTACCACATTTGGGGCGGTGGTGGCGAATTGGTACCATTTTTAAAAATTTTTACGTGGCAGTACCATGTTTGGGGCGAACCGTTGCAAATCGGGCTAAACTTCGTATTTCTACGTATTGGCGCTGGAATTGACCGCCCGGGCCCGTGCGTCAGCTGCCACGCTCGCGAAACGGCACCCGCCCGCTCGCTCGATACGTGCGGTCCGGCTCGACCGGACCGGCCCGTGCTCTGTCTCTCCCTCTCCTTTCTTCTCTTCCTCTGTTCGTCGACGAACCCTAGCTCCCTCGCGCGTCTCTACGGCGATGGAGGAGGCGACCCCGGGCGGTGGTGGCGGCAGCGGCGGTGGCGGCAACGACGATGGCGGCGGCGCAAACATTCCCCTCTTCGGCAGCGGCGCGGCAGGAGGAATCGAGGGGAGATCTCCAATCGAGGGCGGCGACGGCTACTCGAGCTCTGAGTATTCCAGCGACGACGACGAGTTCATGGAGCCCGCACTATCCATGGAGCAGCGGGTACGGCTGGCAAAACAATGGGTGGCGAACCCTAGCAATACCCACGAGCTGACCCACGGGCTCGGCGGCGTCCTGTAAGTTTCTGTTTCTGTCTTTTTTTCTTCTCATTTATTTGCTAATTAGGGTTATAGTGTACTGATTAGGCAAATTGCATGTGAATTGTAGTTTATATGAAGACATATGGAATTTTAGGATCCATTTTGACAATAATGATCTGTTAGAGAGGAAGTTAAGCTGTTCAGATGTGACATATCTGAATATGGTTGCATTGATGGAAACACAAGGCTTTAGTATTGATAATTCACTGATGTTTTACATGGAGACCCCAGGAGAGCATGGTTTGGAATTGGTTGATAGTAATGTTAAACTACAGTTGATCAAGAGGCGGAATGAGGAGAGTTTGGTGCTTAATTTGCTATTTAGGGCTTATCCACCAGCTGTCAGTGTAGCACAAAAGGGTTTTGTAGAGAAGCAAAAATTAGAGGCAGTTGTTTATTCTGAGCATGTGGTTTATGATCTGGCTGATCCTCCTGTGCATGCTGTTGATCAGCAAGGTGTAGCTTATGAAGGTCAGAGTAGCTGATGTATTGCAGCTGTAGGCCCTGCTGTTTTAACACAAGAGAGCAGGAGTGTTCTAAATCCAAAGTTAAAAGAAGTTGTGGAAGAAGAACAAGATGGCTATGATGGCAGTTATGCATCTTCATCTGAAGGGCAATATGACAGTGACACTAACCCTTATTATATTGGGGATTTAAGGCCTAACTATAATGAGGAAATGAATGATGTTGAAGACATGGAGATGGAAGAGGGAAACAGACAGAGAGAGGAAGAAGTACAAGAACAACATGAGGAAGAAACAGAGGATGAAGAATCGGAAGAAGAAATAGAGGAGGAAGAACAAGTGCATTATGAGAGTGACACAGAGGTAGAGGAATTATTTGATTTGGAGGATGATGACCCTATTGTTCCAGAAGAGGAAGAAAAAATATCTGTGCCAGCAAAGAAGAAGCAGAAGCTGCAAGTAAGGAGGGGACCAACAACAAGGTCACATTCCAGTGTTTTAGAAGAAGTGCAACCTGATTGGAAACCATCATCAGATGAAGAAGATAATAGTTTACTGAAGGACAGTGAAGATGATGGGTTTCAGCCACTAGCATTTGTGCTACCTGAAAGAAGGAACAGCAGGGCAAAGAAGAGGCCACCTAGAGTATGGTACAATGAGGATTTGGAGCAACCACACCAACAACTACAACTGCAAATGTGTTTCATAGATCAACATCAATTCAGAGATGCTTTGTTGAGCTTGCACATCACTCAGTGCAGAGACTTCAAGTATCACAGGAACTCAGATAAGAGGATCATTGTGCATTGCAAGAATTCACAATGCAAGTTCTGCACTGTGGCAGCTGTTATAAAAGGGGAAAACACTTTTGCAATTAAGAAGATGAGATTACAACACACTTGCCCTAGTTCTACTGAAACAACCAGGGTAAGTGCCAAGTGGCTTGCAAAGCAATATGAGCCACTATTCAGATCTGATGTCACTACTAGCATACATACACTTATCGATGCCTGCATGGAAAAGTATGGTGTGGATGTGCCCAAGGCTATGGCATATAGGGCAAAAAAACCTAGCTGTTGAGGCTGTGTTGGGAGATCATAAGAAGCAATACCCAAGGCTGAGAGACTATGCTCAGACTGTCATGGATACAAACCCTGGGAGTAGAGTTGTAGTCAGCACTGTAACTCCAAGAGCCACTGAAAAAATCCCACATCCAGGACCCAGATTCCATGCCATGTTTTACTGCATCAATGGAGCAAGGGAGGGATTTCTACAGGGGTGTAGACCATTCATTGGTTAGTTTATTTTAGCTTGTACACTACTTTGATGTTGTGGCATTTGTCATTGTTGGACAAGAGGACAAAGCAAACTGGTGCTGGTTTCTACACCAACTGAAAATTTGTCTTGGAGGAGAAGTTGGACAGTATGGTCCATATACTATAATGTCTGACAGACAGAAGGTATGTCTATCCACCTTGCATTGCCTGCTAAATATGTGTTTACATGTGTATTAGACAGTAGCTTAGCTGTTTAAATTGTGTGCACCAGGGGCTACTGTTTGCAGTTGATAGAGTTTTTCCTAACAGTCATCAAAGATTCTGCTTAAGACACATATATGCAAACTTCCAAAATGCTGGCTTTAGGGGGGAAGACCTTAAGACATGGATAATGCAAGTTATGCATATAATGAACACAAATTTAATATAGCAATGGATGATCTCAAAGCTGAGAGTGAGGAAGCTTGGCAGTGGCTTAGTGCAATACCCAAGAAAACCTGGGCTAGGCATGCATTTGCCACAAATTCCAAGACTGACTTGGTTGTCAACAATTTGTCTGAGGTATTTAACAAGTACATCCTAGATCATAGGAAAAAAACCAATAAGAACTATGTGTGATGGCATAAAGGATAAGCAGATGGTTAGGTGGCACAGGAATAGAGAGAGTGGAAAGGAAGCTAGATGGGAGATCACACCACATTACAGTGAGAAGTTGGAGATTGAGAAGGAAAGGGCCAGGTACTGCAAACCCATTCAAGCAGGTGTTAACTTGTGGCAAGTAACTAGTGGGGAGCAAACACATGCTGTCAATTTGGAACTTGAAACCTGTGGTTGCAGAAAGTGGGACCTCAGTGGAGTCCCATGTAACCATGCCATCTTAGCAATTAACAAGGCAAAAAGGTTTCCAGAGGACTTTGTAAGCAAATTTTTCAAGAAACCATATTACTTGGCAGCATATGAACCAATGATATATCCTATCCCTGGTGAGCATGACTGGACAAAGACCCCAGGTCCAGACATAGAACCACCAGCATTTAAAGTCAAGAAAGGAAGAAAGAAAGAGAAGAGGATAAAGGGAAAATTTGAAGTTCCAAAGCCAAAGTCCACCTCAAGAATGGGGACAATAACTTGTAGCAATTGTGGATTACAAGGGCATAAATACACAAGCTGCCTTAAACAGTTGAAACCTGGGTTGGCCTTAAGAAAGAACAAACATGTGGTAAGCCCTTTTGAACTATTTCTTCACTTTGATGTTTCTGTAAATTACCTTTGTCCCTTGTACATTTCTTACTTGTAGTATTATTAAGTGCGTTTCCTTTGAATTGTTTTCCAAGCCTGCTGCAAGGAATTCACAAGGAAGAGGTGTTGCTCCTACAACTCCTGCAGCAACACATAGAGCTGCTTCAGCAACACCTAGAGCTCCTGCACCAACAACTAGAGCTCCTGCACCAACACCAAGAGCTGGAAGAACTGGAAGTGCTGCTGGTAGAGGTGGTGGAAGTGGTGCTGGTAGAGGTGCTGGAAGAAGGGCTGGTGGTGGAAGAGGATCTGGAAGAGCATCTTCTAGTGCTCAATCTTCTGCTGGGAGAGGTGCTCATTCTTCAAGGCCTTTCTCTGCCCCAAGGCAATATGGTGCCTCAACTTCTAGTGCTCCTCCTCCACCAACTGATGGCACACACACTGGATGGATGGCCTGGTTCAATGCTAGTAGAGGTGGCATAAGGTGATGCAAACTTCTGCTGATGCTACAATGTGCACCTACTACAATGTGGAATGTTATCTATTGGTTTGATGTCACTCCAGTAACTACTGCTGATGCTTTATTTTGGTTTCATGCCACTGCAGCAACTTGTGCTGATGATACATTGTGCTTTATTTTGCTTTGATGATACATCAGCAACTTGTATTCATGGTACAATGTGTATTATTTAGAGTTTGATGCCACTACAATGTGTTTTCTTTTGGGTTTGATGCCACTAAAGCAACTTGTGCTGATGCCAATGGATATCTTGATGGTTCTGTTGGGGATAACTTGATGGTTCATGGATTGATGCCACTTGGGTGGATAACTTGATGGTTTATGTTCATACTTTAATGGCATTATTTTGCTATTTGGTCATATGGATGAACCAACCTAAACCTAAGCATTAGTGTTTATGGTGGCTAGGGGTCGACGGAACCACTAAAACCTAAGCATTAGTGTTTATGGTGGCTAGGGGTCGACGGAACCACTAAAACCTAACCTTTAGTGTTTATGGTGGCTAGGGGTCGACGGAACCACTAAAACATAAGCATTAGTGTTTATGGTGGTTAGGGGTCGACGGAGCCACCTAAACCTAACCTTTAGGGTTTACGATGCCTCGGGGTCGACGGAGCCACCTAAACCTAAGCGTTAGTGTTTATGGTGGCTAGGGGTCGACGGAACCACTAAAACCTAAGCATTAGTGTTTATGGTGGCTAGGGGTCGACGGAACCACTAAAACCTAAGCATTAGTGTTTATGGTGGCTAGGGGTCGACGGAACCACTAAAACCTAAGCATTAGTGTTTATGGTGGTTAGGGGTCAACGGAACCACTAAAACCTAAGCATTAGTGTTTATGGTGGCTAGGGGTCGACGGAACCACTAAAACCTAACCTTTAGTGTTTATGGTGGCTAGGGGTCGACGGAACCACTAAAACATAAGCATTAGTGTTTATGGTGGTTAGGGGTCGACGGAGCCACCTAAACCTAACCTTTAGGGTTTACGATGCCTCGGGGTCGACGGAGCCACCTAAACCTAACCATTAGAGTTTACGGTGCATCGGGGTCGACAGAGCCACCTAAACCTAACCTTTAGGGTTTACAGTGCCTCGGGTCGACGGAGCCACCTAAACCTAACCATTAGAGTTTACGGTGCCTCGGGGTCGACGGAGCCACATAAACCTAACCTTTAGGGTTTACGGTGCCTCGGGGTCGACGGAGCCACCTAAACCTAACCATTAGGGTTTACGGTGCCTCGGGGTCGACCGAGCCACCTAAACCTAACCTTTAGGGTTTACGATGCCTCGGGGTCGACGGAGCCACCTAAACCTAACCATTAAAGTTTACGGTGCCTCGGGGTCGACGGAGCCACATAAACCTAACCTTTAGGGTTTACGGTGCCTCGGGGTCGACAGAGCCACCTAAACCTAACCATTAGGGTTTACGGTGTCTCGGGGTCGACGGAGCCACCTAAACCTAACCATTAGGGTTTACGGTGCCTAGGGGTCGATGGAGCTACCTAAACCTAACCATTAGGGTTTACGGTGCTAACATAACCATCAAATAGTCTTCCAATGCTAACATAATCATCTAATATAAAACCTAGTGCATGAGAAATCATAATCTGAAGTCTAGCAAACATAACACAGAATATCTGATCCATCTTCCAATGCATGATATATCATCATTTCAAGTCTAGCAAACATAACACACAATAGTTACTGGAGTTCAACATATTATAGGGTACACAACCATTGTTCACAATACATAGTGGAGTTTAGATGCATAGTTCATCCTTTTCTCACAAAAGGATGAAAAGCATATTTACTACATACATACACAGCCATAGTTCATCTTAGAGAAGTTCACATTTAGTAGAGCCATACACTACACAACCATCATGCCCAAAAGGTCAGCATTGCGCACTAGTCTCATATTCATTTTCTTCACTTCTCTAAGATGGCCTGGATCCCCTTGATCTTCTCCTTCAGCTTCTACTCTGCCTTCATCAGCTCAGCAAACTGAAGCTCTAGCTGCCCCATCTCTTCACCATGCTTTTCCTTTCCCTTAAGCAAATCAGCAACCTGAAACTTCAACTCTAGCTTATCTTGGGTGAGCTTCTCCTCAGACTTTGTGAGCTCTGCATTCTTCAACTCCAAGTTCATCTTAGCTTCACTAAGCAATTGCTTGTCTGTAATATGCTTCAACTTCAGGTTCTGGATGACTGTAGCTTGAGCTCTTGTCAGGTTCAGTAGCACTTCATAATTCTGCTTAAGCTTCTCAGACTCTGCATCTTTCTTTGCCATCTGTGCCTTCTTATCAGCCACCAGTTCACTTCTGCATTCAAGCTGATATGTAATGGCAGACTGCAGATGTCTGAAATCCACCACCCTCTCCTCCTGGAAGCTCATATGCTCATGCACATCTTGGACTAGCTTGTCATAGTTGGCCTCCAGCTTGTTCTTCTCTTCTGTCAGATGGTGGATAGTGAAAGAACTTTCAAGATTATCATTCACCCTAGAACTCTTGCTATCTTCAACCATTGCCCACAGCTTCAACAATGCATTTTGCATTGTTGGGGGCCACTGGTGATCAACCCATTCAACAAACCCACAATTCTGCCCTTCCTGCAAAAAGAGCAAAAAGATAAAAAATAAACAAGTTAGTTCATACCACAGGTAAATAACTAGTGCAAAGCAATAGCACTGTTTTTCATTTATACATTGGTAATAATAGCACCACTAAGCTACACTGGTAATTTAGATGTACCTACCCACTAAATAACAGCATGACAAATTACAGCACCACTCACCTACAGATTTGAACTAGAGTTTGCTAATCAGCTACAAAAAAGAGCAATCTCAAACTGCAAACTTGGTGAACTACCAAAGCATATGGAGTACATACTATCCATTCAACTGAATATTTGTAGCATTTACATACATAACAACAGGTGCATCCCAACATAAAAAAAACAATTCACTCAATATTTAGTTCCAAACAGGAGCAAAAGTGTAACAGCAACATAATTAACAGTGCACTGTCATTCAACTACATAAAAATCCCACAACAGCAACATAAAACCTGTAGAAGTCCCAAACTGAATATTTCACATGATAGCAAGAACAATGCCACTGCAAAATAACAGTACCACTGTCATTAAACTACACAAGCTACTGTTGTTGCAAAAGTGAATATGCCCTAATAATCAGGTCTTGTAGTCATGTTCAATATGCCACTGTCAACCTAAATATAATATGACACTATCAACCTAAATATAATAATATGACACTATATCAACCTAAATATAATATCCCACTATCAGCCTACAATTCATACCGGCTCCGCACATGCTAAGAACCTTCTCCCAGTGTTTGTTCCTTCAAATGCGACAAGCCTCTCAGATGCCTTGCCGTGCTTCTCACATGGCGACATCGTGTCCAGCTCAAGCCCCTGGTAATCTGGATCTTCAACGCTGAAAGGGACCTGCCGAACCTCATACAAACAAAATTCCCAAATCAAAACCCAGCGAAAATCAACCAAATCAAAAAGCCCCAAATCTGAAACCCTAACCCTAAACCTAGCTCAAGGAAAATCACCTGGTTAAGCCCGTCCATGGATGAGGTCGAGTGCATGTACGGCAGGTTGGACGTGTCCTCACTGCTTTCGTCTTCGAAAACCATGGCGGGCGGCGACGGTCCGGTCCGGCAACGCTGCGGGCGGCGACGAGGGCGGCGACAGAGGAGCGAGGAGGGAGGCACGAGCGAGGAGGAAGATAGTGGAGCACGGGCCGGGCCGGTTCGAGCCGGACCGCACGTATTGAGCGAGCGGGCGGGTGCCGTTTCGCCAGCGTGGCAGCTGAAGCGCGGGCTCGGGCGGTCAGTTCCAGCGTCAATACGTAGAAATACGAAGATTAGCCCGATTTACAACAGTTCGCCCAAAACATGGTACTGACGCATAAATTTTTTCAAAAGTGGTACCATCGCCACCACCGCCCCAAATGTGGTACTATCGTGTAATTAACTCCCCGGTGCTTGGCGACGTGACGACTCCTGCCTCATCGACCTCTACTCGTCGGCGCACATCTTCGTGTCTCCTGTGCGCCTGCCGGTATTCAAGGCTTCACCCACCCCTCCTCTTATATCCAGTGGCCCGCTTCGTCGCACACCGCCGCAGCCACGAGATCTTGGGGGGCCCGCCTACTGATCCCAAGGTGCGCACCAACTTTGAGTCTTTGAGAGCATGGCTAATAATATAGCCAACTATCGAAAAGTGCGTGCAGCTACCGAGCTCCATGGCTCTTGGTATTTGAAATTTTTGAAAAAACACAGTTCTGGAGCTCAAAAAATCTTAAAACAAGTATGTGAATACATACACATTCCTAAGGCCCGGTAAAAATCTGGAAAAGAAATACTTTGTATTTTGGGAAATACAAAAAAGAGAAATTTCTAACACTGTCAGAAATTTGTTTTTTCCTATAGCCCAAAGCAAAACGAGATTTCTACCTAAACTTGCCATGGGCATTCGGAATGTGTATATGTATCCCCTGGAAAAGTTTCACATTCTTTAACTTCAAAAACACAAATTTCAGAATGTTCAAATATAGAGAGCACTGGAGCTCGGGTGCTACAAATCTGCATTCAGCCAACTACCGGCTGGATAAAATTGCCACATCACATATAGTCAATCTAATAGCAAATATTTATAGTAGCTAGTTGCAAAGAAGTATTACTTGATTAATGCATGGTCCACTTTACACTCTCATAATGTTTATTAAAATCCATTCTATAGCCCGCTGTTAATGTATGATGACCCACAAGTATAGGGGATCAATTGTAGCTTTTTCGATAAATAAGAGCGTCGAACCCAACGAGGAGGTAAAGGTAGGATTTATATTCTCTTCAAGTTCTATCGACCACCGATACAACTCTACGCATACTTAACGTTTGCTTTACCTAGAACAAGTATGAAACTATTTTGTAGGTGTGATGCTAGAACTACTTTGCAAGAATAAAACTAGGAGTACTTTGCGAGATAATAATAGTTAGTTAGTAGAAAGATTTTTATAACACAAGAGAAGTATTTTGTCCATAGGCAATCGATAATCATTATTGCAATTTTATATGAGGGAGAGGCATGAATTAACATACTTTCCGTACTTGGATCATATGCACTTATGAGACTCTAGCAAGCATCCGCAACTACCAAAGATCACTAAGGTAAAACCCAACCATAGAATTAAGAACCAAGTCCTCTTTACTCCCACACGCAACAACCCCCTTACTCGGGTAAAAACTTCTGTCACTCTCACCACCCACCATAAGCGAATCATGAACGTATTGCAACACCCTACATCGGGAATCCCACACGCTTGCGCGACACGGAGGGCACCATAGGACAGCACCAAAATAAAACATATAACTCAAACCAATCACGATCATCGATCAATCAACCCATAGGACAAAACGAATCTACTCAAACATCATAGGATGGCCATACATCATTGGATAATAATATATAGCATTAAGCACCATATTTAAGTAGAGATTACAACGGTGAGAAGAGGTGTTACACCGCTGCATAGAGGGGGGAGAGTTGGTGATGACGGTGGCGAAGTTGTTGGTGTAGATCGCCGTCACGATGATGGCCCCGACGGTGTTCCGGTGCCACCGGGGGAGAGGGGGGAGAGCCCCCTCCTTCTTCTTCCTTCCCCCCCTAGATGGGAGGAGAGTTCCCCCTCTAGTCCATGGCCGCCATGGCGGTGGAGGGGTAGGAGCCCCTCCTAGATTGGATCTCTCTCTCTATCCTCTTCTGTTTCGCGTTCCCATTTTCTAGCCGAAAACCGTTTCTTAAATTCCCGGAGATACGTAACTCCGATTGGGCTAAAATTTTAACACGATTCTTTTCTAGATATTATATTTCTTGCGGCGAAAGAAGGGCAACAACCGACTTACGAGGTGCTCACCGGCCACCAGGGTGCGGCCACCCCCCTAGGCGCACCCTGGTGCCTCGTGGCCACCTCGTGCACCATCTTGCGTTGATTCTTCTTCCCAAAAATCACATATATTCCTAAATAAATCTCCGTAAATTTTTATCGCATTTGGACTTCGTTTGATACGGATATTCTGCGAAACAAAAACATGCAACAAACCAGAACTGGCATTGGGCACTGGATCAATATGTTAGTCCCAAAAATAATATAAAATGTTGCCAAAAGTATATGAAAGTTGTAGAATATTGGCATGAAAAAAATCAAAAAATATAGATACGATGGAGACGTATCAGCATCCCCAAGCTTAATTCTTGCTCGTCCTCGAGTAGGTAAATGATAAAAAAGATAATTTTTTATTTGGAATGCTACCTAGCATAATCTTGATCATGTAATCTAATCATGGCATGAATATTAAGACATGAGTGATTCAAAGCAATAGTCTATAGTTTGACATAAAGACATCAATACTCAGGCATCCCAACAAACAATCATGTCTTCAAAATATCAATGATAAAGAACGTTATCCCTACAAAATCATATAGCCTTGTCATGCTCTATCTTCTTAACACAAAGTATTTATCATGTACTACCCCAGTATCAGCCAAGCAATTGGTTTATACTTTTTAACGCGCTTCAGCTTTTTCAACCCCCGCTCAATACATGAGCGCAAGCCATGGACATATCACTATCGGTGGAATAGAATACGGTGCTAGAGATTAATATGGAGAAGACAAAAAGAAGAAGAAAACTCACATCGACGCGGCTAATCAACGGGCTATGAAGATGCCCATCAATTGATATCAATGCGAGGAGTATGGATTGCCATGCAATGGATACACTAAGAGCTATAAGTGTATGAAAGCTCAACATGAAACTAAGTGGTTGTGCATCCAACTTGCTTGCTCGAAGACCTCGGGCATTTGAGGAAGCCCATCATCGGAATATACAAGCCAAGTTCTATAATGAAAAATTCCCTCTAGTATATGAAAGTGACAACATAGGAGACTCCCTATATGAAAAACATGGTGCTACTTTGAAGCACAAGTGTGGAAAGGATAGTAACATTGCCCCTTCTCTCTTTTTCTCTTTTTTTCTTTTTCTTTTTTTTGTTTGGGCTCTTTTTGGCCTTTTTTTTTGTCCGGAGTCTCATCCCAACTTGTGGGGGAATCATAGTCTCCATCATCCTTTCCTCACTGGGACAATGCTCTAATAATGAATAATGATGATCACCACACTTCTATTTACTTACAACTCAAAAAAAATTCAACTCGATACTACAACAAAATATGACTCTATATTAATGCCTCTGGCAGTGTACCAAGATGTGCAATGATCTAGTGGAGCAAAGATATAAAAAACGGACAAGCCATGAAAAATATTATGCTAGCTATCTTACAATCATGCAAAGCAATATGATAATGAATGCTCAAGTCATGTATATGATGATGATGGAAGTTGCATGGCAATATATCTCGGAATGGCTATGGAAAGGCCATGATAGGTAGGTATGGTGGTTGTTTTGAGGAAGATATAAGGAGGCTTACGTGTGATCGAGTGTATCATATCACGGGGTTTGGATGCACCGCCGAAGTTTGCACCAACTCTCGAGGTGAGAAAGGGCAATGCACGATATCGAAGAGACTAGCAAAATGCAGAAAGGTGAGAGTGTGTATAATCCATGGACACACATTAGTCATAAAGAACTCACATACTTATTGAGAAAGTTTATTAGCCCTCGAAGCAAAGTACTGCTACGTATGCCCCCAGGGGGGGTTGGTAGGAGTTAACCATCGCGTGTCCCCGACCTCCACGCAAAGGAAGACAATCAATAATAAATCATGCTCCAACTTCTTAGCATAACGAGAGACTATACGTGCATGCTTCAGGGATCACAAGCCTTAACACCAATATTCCTAGTAAACCACAATCATTCACTAGTACCTCCCACATATTATCATCTCTATATCGCAAAACTATTGCAAGGATCAAACATATCATATTTAGTGATCTACAAGTTTTATGTAGGATTTTATGACTAACCATGTGAATGACCAATTCATGTTGACTCTCTAAATAGATATAAGTGAAGCAAGAGGGTTCAATTATTTCTACCAAAGACTTGCCCACGCTCTAACAAATGTAAGTGAAGCAAAAGAGCATTCTACAAAAACGGTTTTATATATGTAGAGAAACATGCATCCAAACTTCAAATGATATAAGTGAAGCACATGAAGCATTCTATAAAGCCATACTCAAAAGATATAAGTGAAGTGCAAAGAGCATTCTATAAATCAACCAAGGACTATCTCATACCAGCATGGTGCATCAGTAAAATAAAAATAAAAAGCACACAACGCTCCAAGAATTTATGCATATCATGTAAACAAAACAAAAACCAAAACATACCGATAATTGTTGAAGAAAGATGGGATGCCTTCTGGGGCATCCCCAAGCTTAGACGCTTGAGTCTCCTTGAATATTTACTTGGGTGCCTTGGGCGTCTCCAAGCTTGAAGTCTTGCCTTTCCTTATTCCCCTCATATTGATACCTCCTCGATTTTCGAACACTTCATCCACACAAAACTTAACCGAACTTTTTATTAGCGGGGTTAGTACATATAACATCAAATCCCATCATGTCCTGCCATAATATTATTGTATAATTATAATCAAACATTAACCACTATATGCTATCACAATTCTATGGCTCCCAAGTCAACGGGGCTCAACAAGATTTCAAACATACGCAAATAATGAAACTATAACAACAATCTATGAAAACAGTACAATCTGTAAAGATGCAGATGGTACATATACTTCTATAACTCAAAAAATTCTGACAAATTTGGACACAATATTTTTTTTGCATAGAAGTACTGTGTAAAAAATTCAGAATTTTTGCATGTTCCAGTAAAAAATGTAAATTCGCGCACTACAACAAAAGTTTCTGTTTTTGCACCGCACATACCAAACAAGCAATTTAAACATCATAAAGGTAAATCTTGGCACATTATTTTTATAATAGAATGGATTTGTACAAGGGGATAATTATTTTTGTCGAAAATTTTCTGTAATTTAAGATTCAGAAAGTTTTCATAGGCATGAACAAGTTAAAGGATATCCCCCACTTCAACGGTGCTCGTCTTTCTCACTTTCACTTTTTTTTGAAAAGTTTTTAGGTTCCCCTCTATTTTTTTAAAACTTTATAAAAGCACATGATAGAATAAAATGACTCTCTAAAACTTCCAAGTTGTCTCCCTGGCAGCGCTTTCTTTAAAGCCATTAAGCTAGGCATAAAGTGCTCAAGTAATTGATCCACCCGGATCCCAAGGTATATCAAATCCAAATTTAATTAACAATAATTTTTAATTTAGTAGTGAGCACCAAGCAACATATATCATGCAATGATGAAGTTTAACTCTCTTCCTATGCATCGACATGTCATAAAAGAACAATTCATGCACACATAAAAAGGCCGATACATAGCATAAACAGTTTCTTGCAATTTTATTGTGTTGGAAAGATAGAGAGGCAGAAATGTAGTTCCTCTCTCGTAATAATAGCAAGTAGGAGCAGCAAGCACATGCATATTATATTCATCAAAATCATCATGTGCGATGGTAAAACACAACCCATCAATATAATCCTTAATAAGAGAAACTTCGTTGATATAGTGTAGTTGGGAGAATTCAAAAAGATAATAGGATTATCATATGTGGGTGCCATAGCAAAAATTTCATTCTTAACATAAGGAACTATAGCAAGTTCATCTCCATAAGCATAATTCATATTGGCATCTTGGCCACAAGCATAGCAAGGATCAAGTTCATCAAAAATGGATATTTCAAATGAAACCAAGGGATCATAGCAATCATCATAGCATTTATCCTTCGTTAAGCATGAAGCGTAATTAAATAATGCATGAGTTGAAGAGTTACTCTCATTAGAAGGTGGGCACAGGTAGCTAATCCGCTCGTCCTCCTTTTTCATCCAATGAGCTCACAGTTTCATTAATTTCTTCTTCCATAGATTCCTACAAAATATTACTCTCTTCTTGGACAGCGGAGGCGTCCTCAATATATTCCTTAATATAAGCGTTAGAAGCATAGTTTTCATAGCAATATTTAAGTATGCCAAAAAAATAGATTTGCAAAGAGTAGCATCATACTTTTCAATCAAAGAAGCAATTTCATAAGCACCCTTAAAAGCAACAAATTCTTCAATTTGTTCAATATCATAGTAATTATAAACACCTTTAGCATAAGAAGATATGATTCCATTATCACTAAACTCACATTGGTAGGGAAGGTGTTTCTTGGGGTCTTCAGAACAACAAGTATAATAATGTATTTCGCATAAATTCCAAGCATAGAAATGCATAGTATTAATATGATGCCATAAAAGTTTCCCTTTTTGAGATAAGCAGTGTCGCACAAAATGAGCATGCTCATCTAATGATTTTCCCTCAACTAGGCTAGTTGGGTTTTCAACACGAGCACATAGGGATTGAAGATGGTCCAAATAGAAAGCTTTAGCAGTATGATAGATTATGGGTGGTTCTTCAACCATTGGTTTAGCACGTACAACTATTTTTTCGGTATTTTACGTTTCCTACCCATAACTAAAGTTAGAAAACAAGAGCGCAAAATAAAATCTACTTAGTGATAAAGCAAACAAGCACACAAGAGAATATTCACCCCCATGCTATTGCTCCCCGGGTAACTTTTAGTTAGTTAGTGATAAAGCAAACAAGCACACAAGAGAATATTCACCCCATACGCAACAACTCCCTTACTCGGGTATAAGCTTCTATCACTCTCGCCACCAACCGCAAGCGAATCATGAACGTATTGCAACACCCTACAGCGGGAATCCCACACGCTTGCGCGACACGAAGAGCACCATAGGACAACACCAAAATAAAGCATATAACTCAACCAATCATGATCATCAATCAACCCATAGGACAAAACAAATCTACTCAAACATCATAGGATGGCCATACATCATTGGATAATAATATATAGCATTAAGCATCATGTTTAAGTAGAGATTACAGCGGGGAGAAGAGGTGTTACACCGCTGCATAGAGGGGGAGAGAGTTGGTGATGACGGCGGCGAAGTTGTTGGTGTAGATCCTCATCACGATGATGGCCCCGGCGGCGTTCCGGCGCCACTGGGGGAGATGGGGAGAGAGCCCCCTCCTTCTTCTTATTCTTCCTTGGCCTTCCCCCTAGATTGGAGGAGAGTTCCCCCTCTGTTCCATGGCCGCCATGGCGGCAGAGGGGCAGGAGCCCCTCCTAGATTGGATCTCTCTCTCTCTCTCTCTCTCTCTCTCTGTGTGTGTGTGTGTGTGTGTTTTTTTCTGTTTCGTGTTCCTGTTTTCTGGCCGAAAACCGTTTCTTGAATTCCCGGAGATCTGTAACTCCGATTGGGCTGAATTTTAATACGGTTTTCCCCTCATATTATCTTTCTTGTGGTGAAAGAAGGAAAGCAACCGACTTACGAGGTGCTCACAAGCCACCAGGGCGCGACTACCCCCCTGGGCGCGCCCTAGTGCCTCGTGGCCACCTCGTGCACCATCTTGCGTTGATTTTTATTCTCAAAAATCACTTCTATTCCAAAATAAATCTCCATAAAAAAATCGCGTTTGGACTTTGTTTGATATGGATATTCTGCGAAACAAAAAATATGCAACAAACAGGAACTGACACTGGGCACTGGATCAATATGTTAGGTTCAAAAATAATATAAAATGTTGCCAAAAGTATATGAAAGTTGTACAATATTGGCATGAAACAATCAAACATTGTAGATACGACGGAGACGTATCAATGTATAGCCCGCTTCCCTTCTTCTCTTCTTCTCTCTCATCCAACTCGGCAGAAATATAGTAGTTTAATCCTTACAGCCTGCTGATTGTACCTTATTATACTTTCTTAGAGCGATGTTGCCATAGCCGGTGGGGTCTACAGGAACTTAAAGTGAAGTGACTAAAATACCGTTCACAGGCCATAAGGAACGAACAACAAACTTATTAGTGATCATACATTTGATGTGTGTAGTCCGATAAGTGTTGTTAGTGGTGGATTTATTTATCTTCAGAAATGACTCAAGTAGATGTATGGATATTTAATTGATGAGACGTAAGTCTGGATCTTTTGAAATCATTCAAAAGGTTCTCAAAAATGAAGTAGAAGTTATTGTAACAAGAAAATTATGTTTCTGCAATTTGATTGCTCAAAGGAATATTTGAGTTACATGTTTAGCGAATGTCTGATGAGTTGTGAAAGGGGTTTCATAAACTTGCACCTCCCGGAACACCACTGCAAGTGGAAAGTCCGTGGAGATGTAATCAAACCATTTATGACATGGTAAGGTCAAAGATGACATAAATAAATTTGCCATTATCCCTTTTAAAGTGATGCTTTAGAGACTGCGGCTTTTACACTGAAAAGAGCTACATCGGGTCTGTTGAAATGAAGCCATGGTATGGTACGCCCAACCATGTTATATCTTTTCTTAACATTTGGAATATGGGGCTTGTGTAAAAGGTTACAAACCTATTCCAAATCAGACAAGTGCTACTTTGTAGGTTATACCAAAATGTTGGGTATTCCTCCCTCACTATACCGAGGCAAATAGTTTTGCCGCGAAACGGTGTGCTTTTAAAGAGAATGGTTCTTTCTAAAAGGTGAGTGGGAGAATAGTGCAACTCGACGAGATAAACAGTATCTTCATCAGATCAAAGGAAAGAGACCTTGGAAGAAATTCCAGAGTTTCCTACTGCGACTGATACAGAAGTCTCTACAATAAAATGTATGAACTTTGGTCGAACTTGCAGCTGAACCACGTAGGCAAGGCTCGTGCAAACCTCTCAGGTGCGCAAACGAGATATTGTTGTTAGACAACATTATACCTACGATACACAAGGAAGCGTTGATGGTCCCTGACTCCGGAATTGGCTAAATGCCAATACAACCCGAGTTAGTTTCCATATAAGTGATTCAAGATTAAAACCTTGATACACCTTTCGGAAGACTTAGAGTCTAACGAATATTTATGGAACTTAAAACTGATACGGATAAAATGTTTTATCCATAAAGCTCGACTTGTTGAAATAATACGATGAGGTTGTTTTCATCGTAGCGATGCTTAAAGTCGGTTCGGGTTGAACTAGCAATTAATACATATTTCAATCATGAGATATGAAACATGGATGATAAAAGGATTTCCATCTGATGGAAATAAAAGCTAGGACTTGTATATGATACAGTCCAAAGTAATTTGTCGATCCAGAGGATGCTAGTAGGTATGCAAACTTCAGAGTTCCAGCAATGGACAGAAGAGAGCAAAATGGAGTTGGAATCTTCGTGTTTTGATGAAATGGTCAAAGGGGTTTTGACTTCATCAATGGGTAACGAAGATGCTTGTAATTCAAGAAAGTAAGTGGGAGCGTAATAATATTTCTAAAAACCTTATGTGCTTGGCACATTGGTAATTGGAAATAAATTTCTTGACACAAATTAGGACTTCATTTGAAAATAGTTTTTCGATGAAGTGCTTAGGCTAAATAGCCTCAATATTAGGCATGATGATCTATGGAGATAGATTTACCTAATGGGGCTAAGCAATGAATACATATTGACAAGATGCTAAAACCTTTTAGCATTTAAAACGCCAAGGAGTGATTCTTGCCAAAGTCACATGGAAAGAGTTTTTGCAAGACTCGGTGTCCCAAAACACTGATGAGTAAAATACATGATGCAGATTCCACACACTTTTGTGTTTGGATTAATCATGTATTCCATGGTATGTAAAACAACCAGATATGTCCGATACTCCCAAGGTGTTGCGAGTATGGATACCAAAGTGATCAAATTACTGATCATGGGACAACAGTGAAAGATGTCACAGAGTACTAGAGTAAGTACTGATGACATGGTTTTCTCGCAAGCAGAGATCATGAAGAGTTCGTTGTAAAATGTTACATCGATAGAGTCTTCATCTTTTCTCCATGCGATTTTCGATTTAAATTAAGGGTTTTGTGTAACACACAATGTGGTGGCACAGTTAGTTGGAATTTGTTCAAACTAGTTACTGTGGCGAATTCTATAACAAGGGCTAAGTATGTTGACGCTTTAGAAGCGACAAAGAAGATGTTGAATCATATAGTTCATTCATGAACTTAGTATAGTTCCAAGATGGCTTTTGACAATGGGACACTACTGCAGGTAGTTGCTCCATAACTCAGTCTGAGGAATCCAGGTTCGACCTGTGATTCACATACATACAAAGCCAAGTCCACACAAAATATGAATTTTGTGAAAACGTGAAAACGCGAGGACATGCAAAGATACACACGGAACTGAAGTCGTCAGATCCGTTGGACATCAGGCTATACCACAAGCGAAGCATATTTACACCGGTGTGCCACAGGTGTGAAGTGCATTAGCATAAGCTAGATTATTGACTCTAGTGCAAGTGGGAGTCTGTAGGAGATATGCCCTAGAGGCAATAATAAATGATATTATTTATCTCCGAGTTCATAATTATGTTTATGTTCCATGCTATAACTGCAATGATTCTCGAGTCTACAATATCCACGAGGCTCGGAGGAAGACCCATATGCACGTGTGGAATAATAAACGGTAAGAAGTATTCCTAGTCTGGCCTCTAAGACTAGCTCAAGTGTTGCATGATGATTCTGTTTTCCTGGTCATGGGCATGTCTATGCCAGCAACTTTGAGGGCACAATGTTAAGAGAACATTTGTGTTGAATCGACCCGGATTGATGTTATGCTATGAGATTCATTCGTCACAAGTTTATTGGTACATAACATAGAGATGCTTAACGTTTGCATGATTCCTTAGACCATGAGAGTATCGAGTTTCTTCATGCTTGCTTCATGAACTTTGGGGTTTGTTAAACGTCATCCGTAAATGGGTGGCTATTACGGCGGCTTACGGGTTCATGGAAAAGTGTGTCAAGTAACTTGATAGCTCAAGATTGGGATTTGCTCCTCCGACGATGGAGAGATATCTCTGGGCCCTCTCGGTGTTACGGTATCCATCATCGTCTGGCCAGACACTTTGTGATTTGATCACGGGGATGCCGGAACACGATAACGAGAAAAGAGAACAATACCGGTAACGAGGTAACTAGCATAGTGGACAAGTTGTTGATCCACGGGAATGCCAACATGTCTCACCTCGGGTATTTGTAACATATCGCGAAGCAACAGGAATAGCACACGGCAACTGGAGGTTCACTCGAATATTTATTCGTGTGGGTATAGGGGTCAATATGGGTGTCCACGGCTCCGATGTTGATCATTGATCGGAAGGGGTTCCGGGTCATGTCTATACTTCACCGAACCTATAGGGTCACACGCTTAAGGGTCATCTATCTGCTGAATACTAGACAGGGAGTCTGAGAGAAAATCACCGAAAAAGTTTCGGACACCGAAAAGTTTCGGACAGCGGAATCGTACCGCAGAGAGAGGTCATCGGATAAGTTTCGATGATACCGAAAAGTTGTTTCGGGATACACCATTAAGTCAAATTGGTTTCGGCACATGCCTGATAATTCTTGGAGGATGCCAGAATCATTCTGGAAGCTTTTTGGAATTTTCTGAGATAAAAACCGGAAATGTTCCGGAGCTGCCGGAGCCACTTCAGATGCGTTTCGCAGATGAAAATCACTAAAACCGGAATTGTTTCGGAACGCGTTGAAAATCATTTTAGTGGGTACTGGAAATGTTCTTAGCCCACATAAATATTTTCAGTTCGATCAGACGCTGAAAAATGTCGTCGTGAATAGTGAAAATCAGCTTTATGGTTACTTTATGGAAAGCCACCTTTTGGGGCTTTGCTCCAAAAGATCTTGGGGATGACATGGATGGATAGGAGCCATTTTTTGGGCCCCTCATGGGGGTGTGGCCGGCCACATGGGGTATCCCCCCTTGGGGACCCTCTTGTTCCTTGGTTTCACTCCTAGGTCCTTGTGGAAGGACTTCATTCATGTGCATTTTGGGTTTTTTGTGAAACTACCCTACCCCCTTGGGATTTCCTATAAATAGAGGTGGAGGGGCAGCCCTCCACACTCATCCCTTGCTCTCATACACATGCCATGCATTATCTGGCTTCTTCTCTCCCTCCCACGAAAAGAGTTTCGTAGAGCCGTAAGGCTGTCTGGGTTCCGGCAGGAACTAGTTCTGGACGGCGAAGCCCTGCCGGATAGATGACACCGTATGTGTGCAACTCTGTAGAGAGATCATAGTTTCGGTCATAGTTCGTGAGTGCCTCCCGAAGGGCTGTCCGTGTGACCGTCCGAGTTTCGAAGGTCCTCCCGAAGGGCTGTCCGATTGACCATTCGAGTTTCGAAGGTCCTCCCGAAGGGCTGTCCGCGACACCGTCCGGGGGGCTGTTCGACCGCCTCCCGGAGGGCTGTCTGAGCAGCAGATGAGGGTATACATCCTCGCGGTTGGGAGGTTGTAAATCCTAGCTGCGGGGATCTGCACCGCCGATCGTCATCGACTCTACTTCCCGCTGCGCTACGAGTCGGTAACGAAAGAGATCAAACCATGTATGCAGTCTCCATAGTGGTCCTGGGCTGGTGCGTAGGTCGGAAATTTTTTGTTTTCTGCTGCGTTCCCCTACAGCCGCCCCCTTGGAGATCAGATCTCCTAGGGCCGGTGCCCCCCCAGGAGGCCTATATATAGTGGAGGGGAGGGAGGGCAGCCATACCACAGCCCCTGGCGCCTCCCTCTCCCTCCCGTGACACCTCTCCCTCTTGCTGAGCTTGGCGAAGCCCTGCCGAGATCCCCGGTACTTCCACCACCACGCCGTTGTGCTGCTGGATCTCCATCAACCTCTCCTTCCCCCTTGCTGGATCAAGAAGGAGGGGACGTTGCTGCTCCGTACGTGTGTTGAACGCGGAGGTGCCGTCCGTTCGGCGCTCGGTCATCGGTGATTTGGATCACGACGAGTACGACTCCATCAACCCCGTTCACTTGAACGCTTCCGCTCGCGATCTACAAGGGTATGTAGATGCACTCCTCTCCCTCGTTGCTAGATGACTCCATAGATTGATCTTGGTGATGCGTAGAAAATTTTAAATTCTGCTACGATCCCCAACAGTGGCATCAAGAGCTAGGTCTATGCGCAGTTTCTATGCACGAGTAGAACACAAACTTGTTGTGGGCGTAGATGTTGTCAATTTTCTTGCCACTACTAGTCTTATCTTGTTTCGGCGGCATCATGGGATGAAGCGGCCCGGACCGACCTTACACGTACGCTTACGTGAGACAGGTTCCACCGACTGACATGCACTAGTTGCATAAGGTGGCTAGCGGGTGTCTGTCTCTCCCACTTTAGTCGGATCGGATTCGATGAAAAGGGTCCTTATGAAGGGTAAATAGAAATTGGCATATCACGTTGTGGTTTTACGTAGGTAAGAAACGTTCTTGCTAGAAACCTATAGAAGCCACGTAAAAACATGCAACAACAATTAGAGGACGTCTAACTTGTTTTGCAGCATATGCCTTGTGATGTGATATGGCCAAAAAGGATGTGATGAATGAAATATATGTGATGTATGAGATTGACCATGTTCTTGTAATAGGAATCACGACTTGCATGTCAATGAGTATGACAACCGACAGGAGCCATAGGAGTTGTCTTTATTTTTTGTATGACCTGTGTGTCATTGAATAACGCCATGTAAATTAATTTACTTTATTGCTAAACATGTTAGCCATAGAAGTAGAAGTAATCGTTGGCATGACAACTTCATGAAGACACGATGATGGAGATCATGGTGTCATGCCGGTGACGAAGATGATCATGGCGCCCCGAAGATGGAGATCAAAGGAGCAAAATGATATTGGCCATATCATGTCACTATTTGATTGCATGTGATGTTTATCATGTTTTACATCTTATTTGCTTAGATCGACGGTAGTAAGTAAGATGATCCCTTATAATAATTTCAAGAAAGTGTTCCCCCTAACTGTGCACCGTTGCGAAGGTTCATTTTTTCGAAGCACCACGTGATGATCGGGTGTGATAGATTCTAACGTTCGAATACAACGGGTGTAAGCCAGATTTACACACGCAATACACTTAGGTTGACTTGACGAGCCTAGCATCTACAGACATGGCCTCGGAACACGGAAGACCGAAAGGTCGAGCATGAGTCGTATAGAAGATACGATCAACATGAAGATGTTCACCGATGTTGACTAGTCCGTCTCACGTGATGATCGGACACGGCCTAGTTGACTCGGATCATGTTTCACTTAGATGGCTAGAGGGATGTCTATCTGAGTGGGAGTTCATTGAATAATTTGATTAGATGAACTTAATTATCATGAACTTAGTCTAAAATCTTTACAATATGTATTGTAGATCAAATGGCCCACGTTGTCCTCAACTTCAACGCGTCCCTAGAGAAAACCAAGCTGAAAGATGATGGCAGCAACTATACGGACTGGGTCCGGAACCTGAGGATCATCCTCATAGCTGCCAAGAAAGATTATGTCCTAGAAGCACCACTAGGTGACGCACCCATCCCAGAGAACCAAGAAGTTATGAACGCTTGGCAATCACGTGCTGATGGTTACTCCCTCGTTCAGTGCGGCATGCTTTACAGCTTAGAACCGGGGCTCCAAAACCGTTTTGAGCAACACGGAGCATTTGAGATGTTCGAAGAGCTGAAAATGGTTTTCCAAGCTCATGACCGGGTCGAGAGATATGAAGTCTCCGACAAGTTCTTCAGTTGTAAGATGGAGGAAAATAGTTCTGTCAGTGAGCACATACTCAAAATGTCTGGGTTGCACAACCGCTTGACTCAGCTGGGAGTTAATCTCCCGGATGACGCGGTCATTGACAGAATCCTTCAGTCGCTTCCACCAAGCTACAAGAGCTTTGTGATGAACTTCAATATGCAGGGGATGGAAAAGACCATTCCTGAGGTATATTCAATGCTGAAATCAGCGGAGGTGGAGATCAGAAAGGAACATCAAGTGTTGATGGTGAATAAAACCACTAAGTTCAAGAAAGGCAAGGGTAAGAAGAACTTCAAGAAGGACGGCAAGGGAGTTGCCGCGCCCGGTAAGCCAGTTGCCGGGAAGAAGCCAAAGAATGGACCCAAGCCTGAGACTGAGTGCTTTTATTGCAAGGGAAGTGGTCACTGGAAGCGGAACTGCCCCAAATACTTAGCGGACAAGAAGGCCGGTAACACCAAAGGTATATGTGATATACATGTAATTGATGTGTACCTCACCAGTACTCGTAGTAGCTCCTGGGTATTTGATACCGGTGCGGTTGCTCATATTTGTAACTCAAAACAGGAGCTGCGGAATAAGCGGAGACTGGCGAAGGACGAGGTGACGATGCGCGTCGGGAATGGTTCCAAGGTCGATGTGATCGCCGTCGGCACGCTACCTCTATATTTACCTACGGGATTAGTTTTAAACCTCATAATTGTTATTTAGTGCCAGCTTTGAGCATGAACATTGTATCAGGATCTCGTTTAATGCGAGATGGCTACTCATTTAAATCCGAGAATAATGGTTGTTCTATTTATATGAGAGATATGTTTTATGGTCATGCCCCGCTGGTCAATGGTTTATTCTTAATGAATCTCGAACGTGATGTTACACATATTCATAGTGTGAATACCAAAAGATGTAAAGTTGATAACGATAGTCCCACATACTTGTGGCACTGCCGCCTTGGTCACATTGGTGTCAAGCGCATGAAGAAGCTCCATGCAGATGGACTTTTGGAGTCTCTTGATTACGAATCATTTGACACGTGCGAACCATGCCTCATGGGTAAGATGACCAAGACTCCGTTCTCCGGAACAATGGAGCGAGCAACCAACTTATTGGAAATCATACATACCGATGTGTGCGGTCCAATGAGTGTTGAGGCTCGCGGTGGCTATCGTTATGTTCTCACTCTCACTGATGACTTGAGTAGATATGGGTATGTCTACCTAATGAAACACAAGTCTGAGACCTTTGAAAAGTTCAAGGAATTTCAGAATGAGGTGGAGAATCAACGTGACCGAAAGATAAAGTTCTTACAATCAGATCGTGGGGGAGAATATTTAAGTCACGAATTTGGTACGCACTTAAGGAAATGTGGAATCGTTTCACAACTCACGCCGCCTGGAACACCTCAGCGCAACGGTGTGTCCGAACGTCGTAATCGCACTCTATTGGATATGGTGCGATCTATGATGTCTCTTACCGATCTACCGCTCTCATTTTGGGGCTATGCTTTAGAGACTGCCGCATTCACTTTAAATAGGGCTCCGTCGAAATCCGTTGAGACGACACCGTATGAATTATGGTTTGGGAAGAAACCTAAGCTGTCGTTTCTAAAAGTTTGGGGATGCGATGCTTATGTCAAGATACTTCAACCTGAAAAGCTCGAACCCAAGTCGGAGAAATGCGTCTTCATAGGATACCCTAAGGAAACCATTGGGTATACCTTCTACCTCAGATCCGAAGGCAAGATCTTTGTTGCCAAGAACGGGTCCTTTCTGGAGAAAGAGTTTCTCTCGAAGGAAGTAAGTGGGAGGAAAGTGGAACTTGATGAAGTACTACCTCTTGAACCGGAAAGTAGCGCAGCTCAGGAAAATGTTCCTGTGGTGCATGCACCGACTAGAGAGGAAGTTAATGATGATGATCAAGGTACTTCGGATCAAGCTCCTACTGAACTTCGTAGGTCCACAAGGACACGTTCCGCGCCAGAGTGGTACGGCAACCCTGTCCTGGAAATCATGTTGTTAGACAACGGTGAACCTTCGAACTATGAAGAAGCAATGGCGGGCCCAGATTCCGACAAATGGCTAGAAGCCATGAAATCCGAGATAGGATCCATGTATGAAAACGAAGTATGGACTTTGACTGACTTGCCCGATGATCGGCGAGCCATACAAAATAAATGGATCTTTAAGAAGAAGACAGACGCGGATGGTAATGTAACCATCTATAAGGCTCGACTTGTCGCTAAGGGTTATCGACAAGTTCAAGGGGTTGACTACGATGAGACTTTCTCACCCGTAGCGAAGCTGAAGTCCGTCCGAATCATGTTAGCAATTGCCGCATTCTATGATTATGAGATATGGCAAATGGACGTCAAAACGGCATTCCTTAACGGCTTTCTTAAGGAAGAATTGTATATGATGCAGCCGGAAGGTTTTGTCGATCCTAAGAATGCTAACAAGGTATGCAAGCTCCAGCGCTCCATCTATGGGCTGGTGCAAGCATCTCGGAGTTGGAACATTCGATTTGATGAGATGATCAAAGCGTTTGGGTTTACACGGACTTATGGAGAAGCCTGTGTTTACAAGAAAGTGAGTGGGAGCTCTGTAGCATTTCTCATATTATATGTGGATGACATACTATTGATGGGAAATGATATAGAATTCTTGGAAAGTATAAAGGCCTATTTGAATAAGTGTTTTTCAATGAAGGACCTTGGAGAAGCTGCTTATATATTAGGCATCAAGATCTATAGAGATAGATCAAGACGCCTCATTGGTCTTTCACAGAGTACGTACCTTGACAAGATATTGAAGAAGTTCAATATGGATCAGTCCAAGAAGGGGTTCTTGCCTGTATTGCAAGGTGTGCAATTGAGCACAGCTCAATGCCCGACCACGGCAGAAGATAGAGAAAAGATGAGTGTCGTCCCCTATGCCTTGGCCATAGGGTCTATTATGTATGCCATGCTGTGTACCAGACCTGATGTAAACCTTGCGGTAAGTTTGGTAGGAAGGTACCAAAGTAATCCCGGCATGGAACACTGGACAGCGGTCAAGAATATCCTGAAGTACCTGAAAAGGACTAAGGATATGTTTCTCGTATATGGAGGTGACGAAGAGCTCGTCGTAAAGGGTTACGTCGACGCTAGCTTTGACACAGATCTGGATGACTCTAAGTCACAAACCGGATACGTGTATATTTTGAATGGTGGGGCAGTAAGCTGGTGCAGTTGCAAGCAAAGCGTCGTGGCGGGATCTACATGTGAAGCGGAGTACATGGCGGCCTCAGAGGCAGCACAAGAAGCAATCTGGATAAAGGAGTTCATTACCGACCTAGGGGTGATTCCCAATGCGTCGGGCCCGATGACTCTCTTCTGTGACAACACTAGAGCTATTGCCCTTGCCAAGGAGCCCAGGTTTCACAGGAAGACCAGGCATATCAAGCGTCGCTTCAACTCCATTCGTGAAAATGTTCAAAATGGAGACATAGATATTTGTAAAGTACATACGGACCTGAATGTAGCAGATCCGTTGACTAAACCTCTCCCTAGAGCAAAACATGATCAACACCAGAACTCTATGGGTGTTCGATTCATCACAATGTAACTAGATTATTGACTCTAGTGCAAGTGGGAGACTGTTGGAAATATGCCCTAGAGGCAATAATAAAATGGTTATTATTATATTTCCTTGTTCATGATAATTGTCTATTGTTCATGCTATAATTGTGTTATCCGGAAATCGTAATACATGTGTGAATACATAGACCACAACATGTCCCTAGTGAGCCTCTAGTTGACTAGCTCGTTGATCAACAGATAGTCATGGTTTCCTGACTATGGACATTGGATGTCATTGATAACGGGATCACATCATTAGGAGAATGATGTGATGGACAAGACCCAATCCTAAGCATAGCACAAAGATCGTGTAGTTCGTTTGCTAGAGCTTTTCCAATGTCAAGTATCATTTCCTTAGACCATGAGATCGTGTAACTCCCGGATGCCGTAGGAGTGCTTTGGGTGTACCAAACGTCACAACGTAACTGGGTGACTATAAAGGTACACTACAGGTATCTCTGAAAGTGTCTGTTGGGTTGACACGGATCGAGACTGGGATTTGTCACTCCGTATGACGGAGAGGTATCTCTGGGCCCACTCGGTAATGCATCATCATAATGAGCTCAAAGTGACCAAGTGGTTGGTCACGGGATCATGCATTACGGTACGAGTAAAGTGACTTGCCGGTAACGAGATTGAACGAGGTATTGGGATACCGACGATCGAATCTCGGGCAAGTAACGTACCGATTGACAAAGGGAATTGTATACGGGATTGATTGAATCCTCGACATCGTGGTTCATCCGATGAGATCATCGTGGAACATGTGGGAGCCAACATGGGTATCCAGATCCCGTTGTTGGTTATTGACCGGAGAGTCGTCTCGGTCATGTCTGCGTGTCTCCCGAACCCGTAGGGTCTACACACTTAAGGTTCGGTGACGCTAGGGTTGTAAAGATATTAGTATGCGGTAACCCGAAAGTTGTTTGGAGTCCCGGATGAGATCCCGGACGTCACGAGGAGTTCCGGAATGGTCCGGAGGTGAAGAATTGTATATAGGAAGTCCAGTTTCGGCCACCGGGAAAGTTTCGGGGGTCACCGGTATTGTACCGGGACCACCAGAAGGGTCCCGGGGGTCCACCGGGTGGGGCCACCTATCCCGGAGGGCCCCATGGGCTAAAGTGGGAGGGGAACCAGCCCCTGGTGGGCTGGTGCGCCCCCCCCTTGGGCCTCCCCTGCGCCTAGGGTTGGAAACCCTAGGGGTGGGGGCGCCCCCCACTTGGCTTGGGGGGGAAGCCACCCCTTGGCCGGCGCCCCCTAGGAGGCCTATATATAGTGGAGGGGAGGGAGGGCAGCCGTACCACAGCCCCTGGCGCCTCCCTCTCCCTCTCGCTGAGCTTGGCGAAGCCCTGCCGAGATCCCCGCTACTTCCACCACCACGCCGTCGTGCTGCTGGATCTCCATCAACCTCTCCTTCCCCCTTGCTGGATCAAGAAGGAGGAGACGTCGCTGCTCCGTACGTGTGTTGAACGCAGAGGTGCCGTCCGTTCGGCGCTCGGTCATCAGTGATTTGGATCACGACGAGTACGACTCCATCAACCCCGTTCACTTGAACGCTTCCGCTCGCGATCTACAAGGGTATGTAGATGCACTCCTCTCCCTCGTTGCTAGATGACTCCATAGATTGATCTTGGTGATGCGTAGAAAATTATAAATTTCTGCTACGATCCCCAACAATTAGCAGTAGCACGGGCCTACCAGACAAGCGCTACTACTAAGTGGTCCCCACCGTGTCCCCATGGGTTGGCCACGGTAGCAGTGCGTGTCAACGACAAACGCTACTGCTAGCAGTAGCGCTGGCCCACGGCACGCGCTGCTACTGTGGCCAGCCTCGGCCCAACTGCTAGTCCCCACTTAGCAGCAGCGCTGGCCTGGAACCCGCGCTACAGCTAATGGGTTTAGCAGTAGCGTTGGTCTGTGACCCGCGCTGCTACTAATCTAGCCTTATCCTCTACCAGTGCCCGTTGCTCACTCTCCCTCTCCACTCTCTCTACCTTCCTCACCTCCCTCGTTGTCGCCACCATCCTGCTCGGTAAGCCTCCTCCCTCCTCCAGCTAGCCGCCGCCCCTCCTCCCTCCTCCAGCCACCACCGCCCCTCCTCCCTCCTCCAGCCGCCGGTCGCCCCTCCTCCTGCCGCTGCTGCCCCTCCACCCTCCTCCAACCACCGACCTGTATCTCTCCTCCAGACACAGCCCCTCCTCCCTCCCCCCTCCTCCCTAGGTTTTGGGAATTTCTTCAAGTTCTATCATTTCTTCAAATTCTAGGTCTAAATGAAAATGAATTGCTAAATGGTCCTGCCATATGCATGCTTTCATAGGTTTTCATAGATGTAGTAGTAGTAGATGAGTAGCTGTGAAAAAATAAAGTTAGAATATTTTTGAAATAAAAATGTGAAGCTAGTATTCTTTTGAAATGAAAATGTGAAGCTAGTATTTTTTTTAATGAAAAATTGAAGCTAGTAATTTTCTGAAATGAAAACGCGATGACTTAAGCCATTGGCGAAAAGGTTAGTGTCTTGCACGATTTGACATTAGAAAGGAGCAACAATAGTTAGTTATGGTAGGTCCTTTGCATGATTTTGAAACATGGGAGAATGGGCATTACAATTTCTTCGCTATCTTGTGATACGATATAGAACTTGGAAAATTGGTGGGAAGGAAATTAAAACAATGTCGGTGTACAAAAGTAGGGGCACTCCTTTGTACCCCTTTACTTGTGCACGGGCAGTCGGAGCCGCGCGCCACGACCACACTAGGCAGGGCAGAGAAGGGGAGCCGGAGAGAAGCCAAAGCACAAGACGGCCAAGGAAACGCCAAGATCAGAGACACAAAGGACAGAAAGGGCGAAGCAGGCTCCCCCGGCAAGACCCTTGCCGGGGCGGCATGCCCGACACCAACGGAGTTAGCCAACCTTGAGCCCACGGGTTCCAACCCAACCAACTACATTGGAACTAGGGCTCGGGAGGCACCTCCGTGGTGGCATGCAGATCTTTGTCAAGACCATAGATATATGAGATCAGATGAGAACCAGAAGACGGCGACCCTCGACGGGATCCTTGCCGGGGAGATCCACAAGACCCCCGGCAAGTGCCTTGTCGGGGACGACTACAACGCCACGGCAAGACCCTTGCCGGGCCCCCGGCAAGGCCCTTGCCGAGGGCGTCGGCGGGGCTACATCCAGGCCTGCGTCGAGCAAGACTCCACCGCCGTCCCCAAGCAGCTGCTAGCTCAACCAGCTGGGCAGGCACCTGCGTGGCGACGGGCGGCCTCTACGCCAACTCGGCAAGCACCTGCGTGGTGGCATGCAGATCTTCGTGAAGACCCTACCACCGCGCCACCTCAGCTGCCTGCCTGCCTACATGGCGCCGCATGCATCGCTGGCCTGGGTGCGTGTCGAAGTAAGGCGAGGCGGCAACGGACGGGACAGGCCTCGTTCCTGTCCCCGATAAAGCTAAGGGACACCTAAGCGACGCATTAAATGCGTCTTGTCCTGTAATACGGGCGATAAGCTCGCGCACTATAGACCTTTCCACCTCCTGTGTGCCACTGTGGCAGCCCCTTTCACTATAAAAGGAGGCTCATGGCATACTGGAGAGGGATTCCGCTTTTTGGAACTACGCAGCCACCGTAGCTAGTTCAGAAGCTCAAGAACACTCAATATATCCACCAAAGCAGGACTAGGGTTTTACGCATCCTCGCGGCCCGAACCTGGGTAAACGATCCTTGTGCTGGCTCCTGGACCTGCTCTTCTCACGATCCCGCGCCCGCCGACCGTAGAAGGGATCCCAGTGACCCCATAGGTGTCGTTCTCACCGACATCTTTGGCGCGCCAGGTAGGGGGCGCAGTCGTGAGAATCCGATCCAGCGGTTAGCCTAGCAGTTCTTCATCGCCATGGCTCCCAAGAAGAAGACGATCACGGCGATTGGCTCGTTGGGAGCCGAACAGCTCGTGCCAGTGCGGACGAGCAGCGGGCCGATCGCGGACAAAACCCGAGCCGCGGCCCACGAGCACCAGCATCGCTCTGGCAGTCAGAGCCTGGCGAGCGGCGTCGTTCATGCGCCAGACGACGGGCCGCGCATCGCCAAATCCAAAGACGGGCCTGGGGGCCCCGCAGGCGGCGCGGGGCCCTCCAGGAGTGTTGCTGTACCACCCACGGGCGGCGCAGCGACCTCCAAGACGCCTACGCCGGCGCCCACAATGCGCTCTTCCCAGGGTGCGCGCGACGAGCAGCGCCACCACGCTGGAGACCCAAGCGCCGCCATGGGAAGAGTCTCGTGCATTATCTGCGGGACGAAGGAGTCCAGCATGCCCGCCGAAGTGCTGGCGAAAATGGCACGCAGCCGTTGGGCCGTGATAGAGCTCCTTCTAACGTGGTCAAAAGTCAAAGCGCGCCACGGTCCACGCAGCTGTCGCCACCACCCACGCCAGCAGAAGCTTTGGCGCGCGCGCAGCTGCTCCTCGACTTCCCTCCTGCTGCGGAGAAGCTCGACGAGTGGAGAGCCACCATCCGGAGCCTCGTCGCCATCGCCAATAAATATGATCCGCAACCGGCAGGGCCCTCGGGTCGGCGCTCCGTCGAACCACCCCATGCCAGCGGTGGAGGGGCCGGTTGTCCTGCGGCCACGGTGCACTCTCCTCCTCCACGCCAGCCGCCGCGGGTGTCGGTCCATCGCGATGATACTTGTGATAACATTTCCATAGCGTCGTCCGACCCACGGACCCACCGCGATCAACGCCAAGTTCTTCGGGAGCGAGCCCATGAAGACGCTCGAACCACTATCGAGCGCCGGCGCGATACACGCCACCAGTCGGATAAGCGGGCGGGACCCGCTATGGACCACCCAGCACCGGGGAGCTCCGGCGGCCTACCTTACGAGGTGGTTGCCCAGCCTTTACCCATGAGCTGCGGCAGTTCCAGTGGCCGTCTCACCGCACGTTCAAGCCCGACGTCGGCGAGAAGTACAATGGCAAGACCCATCCGTCAGAGTTCCTCAGCATCTACACCATCGCGATGCAAGCTGCCGGAGCTCGCGACGACAAGGTGTTTGCCAATTACTTCCCATTGGCATTGAAGCCCAACGTCATGTCTTGGTTGATGCACTTGCCGGCGGATTCCATTTCTTCTTGGTCGAATCTGTGCCATGAGTTCGTTGGTGCCTTCACAGGAGGCTACCAAGCTCATGGCCAGGCCAGTGATTTGCACATCATCCCCCCAGAAGGAAGGGGAAACCCTGCGCAAGTACATCCAGAGGTTCAGTCGGGTGAAATACAACATCCCCGATGTTCATCCTGCCGCCGTGATTAGCGCGTTCCATCAGAACGTGCGCAATCGCAAGATGCGTGAAGAGCTGGTGATGAACAAGGTCAAGGATGTGGCCGAACTTTACGTTCTGGCCGACAGATGCGCCCGGGCCGAAGAGGGAAGGAAGTACCCCGGCGCGAAAACCGACTCTACTGATGAAGGCACCGCTGCCCCGACGAAAAAGGGTCGGCGCCGCAACAGGAAACGCAAGGGCAAGACCGTGCTTGCCGTCGAGGGATCCGACAGCACCGGCGCTGCCAAGAAGGCTAAGGCAGACGACCCCGGCAAGGAAATTGCCGGGTGCGCCGCTTGCCGGGCCTTGGCGGCTGCCAACAAGCCGGGGGCTCCGACAAGCAGTATTGCAAGATCCATCGCACCAAGGGCCACGACCTCCAGAACTGCCGACAAGTCGAGCTGCTCGCTAAGAAGCAAAAGGCCGAGTATGAGAGGCGGGACAAGGAGAAGGACCAAGATGGTGTCGAAGGATCCGGCAAGAAGCATGGTGGCCAAGGAGGCTGCCGCGGAAAGGACAGCCAGCAAGAGAGGCCCGCTCGAGGCCGCGACAAGAAGCAGGAAGACGATGATCATGACGAGGACGACGAGTCCGGCAAGCAAGAGTTTCAGAAGGCTACAGAGGCCATGTGCGTCGATGGTGGCGCCTCGCTGCATACTTCTCACTGCCAGCTCAAACAGTGGGCGCGTGAGATCACTGCAGCGGAGCCCTCGTTCGACGCTCAGAAGCCGCTGAAGTGGTCCAACACACCCCTCATCTTTGACGCCGAGGACCACCCTGACCGCACAACTGCGGTCGGGTGTTTGCCGTTGTTGGTTTCGCCAACGATATGCAACCTCAAGGTGAACAAGATGTTGGTTGACGGCGGGGCCGGCCTGAACTGGATCTCGCCCATCATGGTCAAGAGGCTGCAAATTCCTGATGGAGACCTCGAGGAAACGGGTACGTTTCAAGGGGTCAATCCGGGAAGGAGCCAGCCGAAGGGGAAGGTCACATTGCCCGTGACGTTTGGAGGAGAGTTGAACTACAGGACGGAGAGGATCGTCTTCGACGTGGGCGAGATCCCCTTGCCCTACAACGGGATCCTCGGCCGCCCGGCACTAGCCAAGTTCATGGCGGCGTCACACTACGCCTATAACACGCTGAAGATGCCTGGGCTGCTGACCATCATCACCGTCCCCTCCGACAAGAAGGACGCGCTGATCTGCACTGACCAACTCTACCGGGAAGCAGTTGCAGCAGCTGCCGCCAAGGCACTTGCTCCTACCGCTGAAGCCCCGGGAGGGAAGAAGAATCCCGGTAAGACCTCTCGCACCCACTCCGGTAAGCACACCTCTTCGGAGTGTTGTGCTACCGTCGAGGACGTGCCGGAGAGCTCCACCGGCAAGAGCAAGAAATCCAGAGCTGCGCCACCACAGACCAAGAAGGTATCCGTTAGGGAGGATGGCACGGGAGGGGCTTTCACCATAAGTTCCACCCTCGACAGCAAATAGGAAGGCGCGCTCGTCACCTTCCTGCGGGCGAATGTTGACGTGCTTGCATGGCAAGCATCCGAATCCCCGGTGTTCCCAGGGAGGTGATTGAGCACCACTAGGTGTCTGTCCTCATGCGCGACCCGTCAAGCAGAAGGTCGGGAAGCAGGCTCTGGAAAGGCAAGAGTTTATCACGGAAGAGATTAGGAAGTTGGAAGCAGCATGTTTGGTGAGAGGAGTGCTACATCCGACGTGGTTGGCCAATCCGGTGGTGGTGCGCAAGGCAAATGGGAAGTGGAGGTTGTGTATTGACTACACAGATATCAATAAGGCATGTCCCAAGGACCCCTTCCGAGGGCTCCTGTCGGTGTACAAAAGTAGGGCACTCCTTTGTACCCCTTTACTTGTGCACGGGCAGTCGGAGCCGCGCGCCACGGCCACACTAGGCAGGGCAGAGAAGGGGAACCGGAGAGAAGCCAAAGCACAAGACGGCCAAGGCAACGCCAAGATCAGAGACAAAAAGGACAGAAAGGGCGAAGCAGGCTCCCCCGGCAAGACCCTTGCCGGGGCGGCACGCCCGACACCAACGGAGTGAGCCACCCTTGAGCCCACGGGTTCCAACCCAACCAACTACATTGGAACTAGGGCTCGGGAGGCACCTCCGTGGTGGCATGCAGATCTTTGTCAAGACCATAGATATATGAGATCAGATGAGAACCAAAAGACGGAGACCCTCGGCGGGATCCTTGCCGAGGAGATGCACAAGACCCCCGGCAAGCGCCTTGCCGGGGACGACTACAACGCCACGGCAAGACCCTTGCCGGGCCCCCGGCAAGGCCCTTGCCGAGGGCGTCGGCGGGGCTACATCCAGGCCCGCGTCGACCAAGACTCCACCGCCGTCCCCAAGCAGCTGCTAGCTCAACCAGCTGGGTAGGAACCAGCGTGGCGACGGGCGGCCTCTACGCCAACTCGGAAAGCACCTGCGTGGTGGCATGCAGATGTTCGTGAAGACCCTACCACCACGCCACCTCAGCTGCCTGCCTGCCTACATGGCGCCACATGCATCGCTGGCCTGGGCGCGTGTCGAAGCAAGGCGAGGCGGCAACGGACGGGACGGGCCTCGTTCCCGTCCCCGATAAAGCTAAGGGACACCTAAGCGACGCATTAAATGCGTCTTGTCCTGTAATACGGGCGATAAGCTCGCGCACTGTAGACCTTTCCACCTCCTGTGTGCCACTGCGGCAGCCCCTTTCGCTATAAAAGGAGGCCCATGCATACTGGAGAGGGATTCGGCTTTTTGGAACTACGCAGCCACCGTAGCTAGTTCAGAAGCTCAAGAACACTCAATACATCCACCAAAGCAAGACTAGGGTTTTACGCATCCTCGCGGCCCGAACCTGGGTAAACGATCCTTGTGCTGGCTCCTAGACCTGCTCTTCTCATGACCCCACGCCCGCTGACCGTAGAAGGGATCCCAGTGACCCCATAGGTGTCGTTCTCACCGACAAACAAAATCACAATTTTGAGTTGGAATCACATTTTTGAATTTGCTAGTTTTACATGGAGAGGAATGCCGAATGCCCCCCGCTCCCCAACCCCCATGGACATGTCCGTTAAATACCCCCGCACCCCCTCTTCATTTTCCCCCATTCAATCGAGCCCGAGCGCCGTCAGGCTCCTGACAAAGCACCCTCGCCGTTCGCCACTAATCTAGTCTTCACCGGCTTGATTCCGACGAGGCCAGATCCCCTTGCGACCACCTACCACCACTGCAAGGTCCGCCACTCCAAGACGATCCTCCTGGATAACCTCATCGTGCCCATGGCCCTCTGGAACGCCAAGACCACCAGAGCCCGAAGCTCAACGTCGTCGCTGTCATGATTCCGGTGAGCTTTGTCGTTCATTTGGTCGTGCACCTTGTCCATCGTGCTTGTTTTTTCACGTGCATCTCACTAACCCACACGCGCGTCCAAACACACTTATTTCGGAGCGCAAGGACCGCACCCGAGAACCTCGCCGTCTCCGTCGTCTTCAACAAGCTCATTGTCGTCGCCTTCGTCGTCCCCGAGCTCGACCAAGACTAGTAGAAGACCCACGATGTCGAGACGAGCCAACCATGCCCTTCGTCGCCCCGAAAACCTACTTGAGCTCCGTCACTGGCGACACCCGAGAGCAGCGCCGCCGCACTCATATTTTCCGGTGACTCTCCGGTGACCTAGCCGCCGTGGTGAGCCCCAACTTAATCATGTTCGTCCGATCTTGATCCAACGCATAGGATAGAACATGTTTTAATTTAAATGCCGAAGCGGTACCAGCCAGTCACAGGCTGCCACATGTACAACAATATCCAAAACACTATCCAGAAGAATTCGATTAATATAATAAAAAATGTGGTTTAGCAGAAAAACCCCTAAAACATCAAATTATCATAACTAATTATCAAAGGTCCAAATTGAGTGATTCTTTTTGCAAATGAAACCTTAAGAGATTAACTTTTAGAATAATTTTAGGAAAAATAAATTTTTAATTTTTAGTTCTAAATAAACAGAATAGTTTAAATCTTAATTAGGGCATCACTTTCAAAGTACAAAACCAAATTAGATGATTCTTTTTGCATTTTGGAGCTAGTGAATTGTACTTTAATTTAGTCTACTATTGTTAAATTATAAAATTTATAATATAGTTTCTGGACAGAAACTTAGCAAAATTAGTCTCACATTTAAGTTGAATTTATTTACTGAGGCAAAATTTATAAATGACCAGATTAAATTAGTAAGTCCTAGACTTGTTTGAAACATGATAGGGCCCTAAATAAAATATTTTGAAAATAGAATTTAATCATGGATGGAATTATAATTGAATGATTAAACCCTAGTTATTTTATAAAAGAAGAAAATTTAGAACATTAATGGGTTATTTAAACATAGTAATTGAATCATGGTGACCTAAACTTCAAATTGGAACTCAAACTTACGTCAAACAAAATTCGAATAGTGCATTATCCCAAATTCAAATCAAATTGGATTAGCATTTGTGATACTTATTTTATTTAGTGTTCTTGAATACTGAACTAGGTTTTGTCAAATTGAATTGTTAGGAAGTTAAACCATGACACTTTGACTTAAACAACTCTTCATTGAGTCAAGTACCAGCCAAACTATGAACTTCAATGGGAAAGATCAAATTGAATGAAATCAAACCAAACAATCCAACACCTTGTGATGTGTGAATTGTTCTTTTGCATTCATGCAAGTTTTTCCTTTGCATAAATTGTGTGCTTGTATTATTTTTCCTATCAACGTTAGATTACGAGTGCAACCCCTATGACTATGAGGAGTGCACCAGTGTCAAACATGTCACCCAGTATTTTAGCATTGTAGTTTTGCCATGATAGGTGTGTGAATTTAGGGTGCTAAATCCCAATAGTTGACAACTTACCTGCTATGACATGGATTACTATTCCACTAATACAAGCATTTGCATTATCATGTACTTCCTTCGTTCCTTTTTTTTAAGATTCCATAAGAGACTACATACAAAGCAAAATGAGTGAATCTACACTCTGTTTATATACATCCGAGATTCCAATAAGAACGAAGCAAAAATGAGTAAATTTACACTCTAAACTACGTCTATATACATCCATATGTAATCCATAGTGAAATCCCTTATGATCTAATTCCGAGCGGTAGTAAATACCAGGACTTAACAATATTTGATTGATCACAATTCGGTATATTCCATTTATAATAAAGGTTCCTAAGGAATTCATTATAGGAATGTTTTCGATAGAAATGGTTTGCTTTTGCACATCGAAACCAAAAATTAATCTCGCAGATACATATAATTCGGAAGAATAGGTGAGTGATTCATACACAGCATCTCTTTCTTTTACCGAGGGTTCTAGCAATTGATATCCTTTCGCAAATAATTGCAATGCAATTTCGTGATCTGGTTCTTTAATTGTTGGAAACTTGTCAGGTTCTTCTGCCAAGGCTTGATTAATGAACCTACAAAATCCCTCGAATTGGATCTGACTAAATCCGGGTATTGTGGACATTCCCTCATTTCCATTCCAGAGCATCTTAATCTTAGGTTTCCTGTTTATCAAAGAAAAATTCCATTATCAGCTCACTCTTCATCAATCCCTCTGGATCGATCTAGCAATCATGGAATCTATATTCTGTTTACTGAATCACATGAAATTCTAGGGAACTCCACATACGTATTTCATATATGTATTTCATACATATGAATAGAGACCATTTCGACGAAAGTTCGAGTTTGCCAGGGGTACAAATGAAATGATAGAACATTCCTACAAAAACAATTCTGCCACTTATACTTTATGTTATGATATTCTAATCAGATTAGATGGCAAATATTTCTCATTTTATCTCCTTTCTATGAATGTAATAAAGTCGTAATATAAACTAGAAAGTTTGACTTTACTTCGATTTAGAATAGCATGCTTATTTTAGTTTCTCAAAATAATTTGAGGGTTCTTTTTATTTCGGATCGGAGTAGTATAATTGCTAGAAAATTCAGTATTTCATTGTGGAATTCTAAAATGAAGTAAGTCCCTTTTTTAAGTACATGCCAATCTAGTTATCCACCTCTCCCCATATCCATGCTTTTCTTTTATCGTAATTTCACTTGGGTAGGCCAAGATAGTCAGGTTATACTCTATATCAGAGCAAATTTCCTTTTTTTATTCAAGATATTGAATTTAATACTTTGAAAAACTAAAGCATGATTCCCCATAGAGATATGTACATAAAGGGGATCTTTGGATAATAATGTTGTTCGGACCTAAAGTTTACCTATACACGGATTAAGCATAAGGCCATAATATTTTATTATGTCGTTGAAGGGGGGAGATAATACCGATTTAAGAGTAGTTCACTACTGCAATAAAAAAAGAATTTTATTAACGGTTCCAATTTGTTCTGAATTTTGCAGCCTGTGAACAGAAATTCACTTTTTCTTGTTTTTCATCTCAGTAGAAAGAAATGGGAAGTTTTATTGTGTTAACAAACCATTTATACCATAATCTACAATGTAGCGGGCATAGTTTAGTGGTAAAAGTGTGATTTGTTCTATTAATAACTGAATTTGAAATGATATACTTAAGGCATCCTTAAGTTTTTTATTTTTATATTCCGATGAAAACTTTAGTTCTTATAAATGATCAAATCCTTTGACTCTCAATAGCATACTGAGGAAGAATATACATTCTAGCGATTTGTATCCAAAGACTTATTTAAATTGCATCCAAAATAAAAATTGGATTATGAGTACAGAGTCGTGAAGCATAATTTTGCATTGGATTAAGTATTCCAATTTTGAAAATATGAGCAAAGGATCTATGGATGAAGATACAAAAAAGGTTAATTTCCAATCGTAACTAAATCTTCTTTTGTTAAAATAAGGAATAAGGAAGCCAAATAGCTAAAAGAACGATAGTTTTGGTTTACTAGAACCATCCGCATATTGTTTCAGCTCGGTGGAAACCCAATTCTTTTTCGTAGGATCTCTTGAATGAAATTAGGGAACGAAGTAAGTAGATTAGATGGAGTTAGATAGAATTTCTATCTCCTACTCTATAAGGATCATCCAGAAAGCGGAGAGCTTTGGTTCCATTCAAATAGAAAAGCTGACATAGATGTTAAGTGGTGAGAATATCCATAAAGGAAATCAAAATTTCATGTTCGGTTTTGAATTAGACGTTAAAAATAATCAACCAACGTCGAATATAACCCCTAGCCTTCCAAGCTAACGATGCGGCTTCGATTCCCGCTACCCGCTCCATTATGTATAAAAGAAGTATTCCATTTGTCTAGACATGTTAGAGGCTTGTATTCAAGCCTTTTTTTCCACCAGTTTCGGGTACTTCAGAGCGGAGTAGAGCAGTTTGGTAGCTCACTAGGCTCATAACCTTGAGTTCACGGGTTCGATTCCCGTCTCCGCACTTAGCAGTCTGTATAAAAGGGCTATTCTATTTCTCTGGATATGGTAGAGGGGCGTATTCAACCATTTTTTATTCATTAGTTCCCGGTCCTAGAGGGCAAAATTGAGTAGTTTGCGAAGTCACTTGTCTTAAAAAAAGAAGGCGCACGGCTTCTCCCTACCCCGTAGAAAATAAAAATGAAACGAAAGGAACAGTCTACCTCTTCCTTCCCTTTAAAAACAGTTTGCCCGTTGTTTGTCTCAGTTAATACCCAATTTTTGGAGCTCTGTTGGTGAGTTCAATTTTCAATTTTTTGGAGCTCTGTTGGTGAGTTATGTTGTTTGCCTCAGCTAATACCCAATTTTTGGAGCTCTGTTGGTGAGTTCTGTTGTTTGACTCAGTTAATACCCAATTTTTGAAGCTCTGTTGGTGAGTTCTATTTCTGCCTCTGGAGCGCCCTCTTTTTCTTTTTTTGAGTGGGATGCAAAGGAAGGGTAAGATAGCAAGGGATACGGCACTAGACTAACACCTAATTAATACTTAATTTGAAAGACTTGTATTCAGGAACGGAGTTCATCTACTAGGAGGTTGTTTCCAAAGCAGGTTTCTTAACTATCTTTCCCTAATAATAAATAATAAAGCACGGGTTGACACGTTATTGCGAAAAAGCCCCTACTATTTTTTCTGTTCAACCCGCAGTCCCTATGGGAGTCAACCTGGAACAAAAAAAATACGTGGCCGTCTGTCTCGCTCACGAAGGAGCAGTTCGTCTCCAGCACGAACACGAGTGGGGAACTAAAAAGTCGATCCGCCGCTGCTTTCCCCCCTCACCTCTGTCTCTTTCGATCTCTCTCACCTGCCATTGCTTTCCACCGTCGACCGATTCCGGACAGCGCCGCGCTTGACTACCTTACCAGCGCGCCGCCACCCCTTCCACGCTCCAGCGTGCCGCTGGCCCACACCACGCGTTGCCGCAGCCGGCCCACGCCCCTCCGCCGCGCGCCGCCACCGCCGGCCGCCTGCCCGTTCCCCCGTTCCTCCGGCGGTGCGAGGCACGGTGGCGGCGAGAGGTAAACTGGTGGATCTGGGCGCGGCCTCGAGAGATCTCGCGGCTGGTGCGGCAGCTTGCTACGATGGCAGCGACTTGTGAGGCAGCCATACAACGTTGGATCTCCTTGGTCTTCCTCTTGATCGAATCTTCATGCAAACACCTTGACTTGCTGGATGTCTCATGATAGGTACCTCAACAACCGTCACGACGGAGCTGCAACCGCAGCTCGAGAGAGGAGGGCGTTGCCGGAGACAAGGGCCGCCTGCACGAGTCAGGCCCGCTATCGGCGGCAGCGCCCGCGTCCACACCGGCAACACGAGCACCAAGGTTGGGCTGTGTCCCCATGGTGCGCGTCGATGTCCATGTGCAGCACGCGCCGGAAGCGGGCGAGGAGTTGGTTGATGGCGAGAACGATGTCGTTGACATAGCTGAAGCTGTTGGCGTGGCCAGGGCATGCATGGTGCATGCTGCCGGACAAATTTAGTCGCCGCCGCCGAGCGCGCACGCCATGGCCAGCGACCCGCCGGCGTAGGTCAGGCATTACCCTAGGAGGCTGTCGATGACAGGGTTGTCGTTCGAGCAGGCGCCGTCCTGGCGGCGCATGATGCCGATGCCATGCTCCTTGGCAGTTCGCTGGAGATCGTCGTCGCTGATATACCCGCCGGGCTGAGGTTGCAGAGGAGGTCGACGTATTTCTGGTCGTGAAACACAAGCGGCTCCTCCGGCCTGGCCGGCCTGGTGAGGAGGCGACTCATGTCTTTGAGGAGACCGTCGGAGGCGACGAGGTCGTGGGCCATCGTGACGTGTCCCTCGCCGTAGTCGATGTTGGAGATGCATGGGTCGTAGTAGTATGTGGCTACCCTTATCTCCTTGTGTGTCTTCGTAAGTTCGTAGTTAAGCCTTGAAGCTCTCTCCTCCAGGTCTCACATGTCTAGATGGGCCAGTTGGGAATGAGTTTGATCTACTCAATTTAGTTGTCTTGATTGATTGATGCGTTATCACACTAAAGTGAACTCAAAGTGAACTAGCTAACAAATCTTTCTCACGGTTGTGGATACAGCGGAGGAGGTGGCACCTGGCGCCATCAGTTTGAAGCGGACCAGAGACGTTCCCGTTGTCGGGCAGGTTGCTGGGTGGAGGAACTCGCAGGCACGTTTCGAGTTCAGCTGTCGCCGAAGCAGCACTACTACCTACAGGTACAAGGTTTGCTGAAGCACTACTTACACTAGAAGAACGCCCGTGCCTTGCAACGGGGCCACATTAACTTTAAAAGTTCAATATATTACATTTAATATTCTCATACATATTAAGTGACATTGACGACCTTTTTTACCATCAAAATCTCACACACACACCCTCTCCCTCCCTCTTCCTCACTCTCTCTCCCCCTCTCCCTCCCTCTTCCTCACTCTCTCTCCCCCTCTCCCTCACTCGGGAGGTGGGACGAAAATAATCCCGAAACAGAGACTACCAACTGAGACGTTAGGAGTAGAGATCATTTAGTTGATAAGAATAAATAGAAAACGATGTTAAAAAGGAGAAACAGATTAGAATACATTGAAAAACCAAAAGGACGATGTAAAAGGGGATTCGCCCTGCCCCCCGGGCCTTGCCACCGAACCGGCTCAGCGGTCCAGTCCCCGCGCGGTCGTCTTCTCCTGTTCCCCGAGCCGCGTCGCTACAGAGCCGGGCTCCCGCCCGACCACCTCGCTGGCATCGAAGGGGAATGGATAAGGGTGACGCCCTTCCTTCCCTGCCCCCATGGCCTCACTCCTCCTCGACGCCCCCTCCCAAATCCACTTCTCCTTCTCGCTCGCTCGATTCCGTCGATCTGGCCGAAGTCAGACGCCACGGCCACCATGACCAACCCCGTCCACATGGCCACTGCCCTCCCTGCGGGCTAGGAGCTTGTCGAGGAGCTCCGAACGCCTTCGCTACTTCGTCTGCGCCAAGGAGATCAAGTCCAGCACCCCCGCATCGACGTCCCTGCCGTCTTCCTCAACCTTGGGCCACCGCGACATTGCCGTTCGATCCGCGCCGCCCCGAGCTCCCATGTCTTCCCCTAGGGCGTCATTGACACCGCCATGATCTCCTCTGCCTTTCCCCTGTTTCCCTTCTCGTTTGCTCTCATTAGGTATTTCGCCGTGGCCGAGAACCGCCGTCCGCCATGGCCATTGCAGGGGTAGCCACCGAGCTCCTCGGATTGACCCCGTGGCACATGCCAGCTCCTATGCACGCCCATGCCCGAGCCTGCCGCTCTTCTTCCGCGCCCACGGGGCCACTCCCTCTCCATGCCCACGCCCGTGCTACACCGCGTCGGTCGCGACGCCGCTGCCGTCGCGCTCGCCGCAGCCACCGCACGACTGTGCCCCGCGCGACACACACCCTGGCCGCGCGCCACACTCTCGCTGGCTGCGCTCGCCCCGTCTGCTGCCGCCTATCCCTTTGCTCGCCCCGCTGTCGCGCCCCTGCCTCGCGCCGCCTCCAGTCGTGGCCATTTTCTGCCGGCCGCCCCCTCAGTCGCGCCGGCCGCATCTCTGCCCTCCACCGTCGGCCGCTCGCCTCGCCTGCTGCGTGTTGCTTCCTGCTGCTATGCGCTGCTCTACCGCTGGTACGCTGCTGCGCCATGCCCTCGACACCGCCGTGGACAAATGTAGCGGAGGGATTGTTAATGGAGTACGAGAAGGAGGTGGCGGAGAAGGTGTGGAGAGGCAGGAGGTCTGGGGCGGTGTCACCTGGCTGTGGTGGAGGTGTTTATGCGAGAAGGAGCCGGAGTGGAAGGAGAGGTCACAATTGGAAAGAATCGCAAAAAAACTCATAACCCGGAGATCTCAGTTCAAAAAAATGCTAATATCGATGGAGGGGTGATTTCCTTCAATAGGTGGAAAACATAGGAAATATTGGTTGTTATGAAGGAAAGGTAAAAATTTAGGAAAGTTAGGATTTTTGAACTGATTTCTATGCAAATGGGGTTTTATTGTTTGGTAACGTGATATCAGTACCTGCCCGTTTGTGATGTGTCTGATTAGAAAAGTTTGCAAATGTTAAGAAACTATTTATTGGGAGGAAAGTTGTGACGTGTCTGTTATTTGTTTCCTAAAACAAATTTCACTAATAAGAGAAATCGATTGATTTAGATAAGTTAGGAAAGTTAGATTAAAATGTATTATTTGTTTTCTGAAAATCTGTTATTTGTTTCCTAAGACAAATTAAACCAATAAAAAGAAGCGATTGATTTGCATAATTTAAGAAAGTTAGATTAAAATGTATTATTTGTTTCCTGAAAATCTGTTATTTGTTTCCTAAGACAAATTGAACCAATAAAAGGAATTATTGATTTGCATAATTTAAGGAAGTTAGATCCGTGATTTGTTATACGTTAGGAAAGTTCTGGTTGTAATAAAGAGTGAAGAGAAAAATAAACCGATGGACCAGGGTGGGAAGGGGTGGTGGGAGGAGAGACGAAAAAACCAGCGAAAATAAACCACGGACCAGGGCGGGAGGGGGTGGTGGGAGGAAAGACGAAAAAAACCAGCAAAAATAAACCGTGGAGACGATTCATCAACTCGTTCATTAGAAGTAGAGATTGATTAGGTTTTTGAAGAGCCATCGCTTCTTGACCCCTACACCTACTCGCCAATAGCAACAGCCTCTGTGTCACTACTCACCAACGTGCTGAACGCTAAGAGTTTGATTATTAATCTGTGTGTGCTTTTGTTATGGCAAACGCTACGAATCAATCGGCTGAAAACTAGGGAAAATCATCCCCCTCCCGAACCGTACGATAGTGTGACGCACGGGTCCGTTGGATCGGCCCAATGAGATCCCGTACAAATCCAAAGCCGTGCCACGCATCTAATTCCTTTCTTCTCGTGGGTGCCACACCGCTTTCACTCCATCTTCTATAGAGACCCCATGTAACTGGTACCCGTGCCATGCGTTTACTTGAGGGTGCAGCCACGTGCGTCCCTTAGTGCTACAACGCCGGAGTGCTTCGACGACGACGCTGATGCTACGATGCGGCCCGACTGCTTTGACGACCGTGGTGATGCTGCGACGGTGGCCCGGCTGATTCAACGATATTGTGATGACATGCTTCGACGTCCGCGACGATGTCGCGATGGCGACTTTCAAACGGCGTTGTGTGCTTCAACGGCATGCCTCGACGATCGCAGCGATGCTAGAATGGCAGGCTTGTTGTATCGATGATGTTGCGGCCACGTGCTTCGAAGGCCGCGGTGATGTCGCGACGGTGTTCTTCGAATGACCACGGTGTGCTTCGACAGCATGCGTCGACGACTACGGCAATGCTACAATGGCAGTCTTGTTGTTTCGATGATGTTGCGACAACGTGTTTCGACGGCTGCGGCGATGTCATGATGGCGTTCTTTGACGGGTAACGGTGTGCTTCAACAATAAGCGTCGACAACCGCGGCGATGGTACAATGGCAGGCTTGTTGCATCGACGATGTTGCGACGACGTGCTTCGAAGGCCGCGGCGATGTCGTGATGGTGTTCTTCGAACGACCGCGCGCGGTGTGCTTCGGCAGCATGCGTCGATGACAGCGGCAATGCTACAATAGCAGCCTTGCTGCTTTGATAATGTTGCGACGGCGATGTCATGATGGCGTTCTTCAACGGGTCGCGGTGTGCATCGACAACCGCGGTGATGCTACAATGGAAGCTTGATTGCTTCGATGATGTTGCGACAACGTGTTTCGACGGCTGCAACCATGTCGTGATGGCGTTCTTCGACGGGTCGCGGTGGGCTTCGACAATATGCGTCGACAACCGCGGTGATCCTACAATGGAAGCCTGATTGCTTCGATGATGTTGCGACGACGTGCTTCAACGGTCGAGGCAGTTGCTTCGGCAGCCACATCAGTGGTATGCTTCGAACTATCACGACGATGTTGCGACCGCGTGCTTCGACGACCGCGGGAGTGTTGTGTCGGAGGCATGGGTGCTTTGTCGATGATTCTGCAATGGTGTGTTCCTGGCTGCGACAGTGCTGCGATGATGACGCGGATGCTTCGACGGTGCTACAATAGTGGTCTTGCTACTCCAATGATGCTTTGATAAGAAAGCAGCGCTGTCCCATTGAGTACATGTAGTAACTAGCTAGCGTGACTAGTAAATCGACAGCAATTCATCAAACGAAAAAAGCAATCCAGGAAAAAAAATCAGTCGCATGCAGCATACCCGGTGGAGCATGACACGGAGCGAGCGGCGTGCTTGGGTTATAGCGGCGGGCGCGCGGACGCAGCAGTCAGCCCCCCACTTGGACACGTGGTTGGTAGTGGAGGGGGCTGATGGGTGCGCGTTATCAGCCGGATGAAAATAAGCGTTTCCCTTTTATTATAGGCAGTGCTTCTCTTGAATTTACTGATTTTTATGGTGCATGACTCCTTGGCAAGCAACTCGATCCTATTCCATGGCATGAGAAGATGTCTGCTGCTTTCCTGCAGTATACACGGACAGTGTGAAGTAATATATTTTCCTTTCAACTTTTTGTATGGGAAATCAGTACCCTAATGTCATTATTTTTGGTGTCCTGGACATCATATAGTGTGCATGCATTTAGTGTTGCAGACACTCATATGAACCAGCTAAATATAGTAATCTTAATTACATTCATGAATTTCACCTGCAAAAAAAATTACATCCATGAATTTGCACTAAATATTGTTGCTATCTTTTTTTTTGTGAAATAATATTGTTGCTATCTTGCAATTCTATTTGCATTGCTCATGGATCCTAGGCTTATATGGGTTTATGTGAGCTTTCTGCTTATTCTAATATTAAAACTTACCAAGAAACCTCTCAAAACAAAAAATGAACCAAGATAAGTGTCGCTAAGAATCAAATTAACCAGCTAACAATGTTCATTTTGTGAAGTTTTCTCAATGTAATATTATAAAAGTATCCTTGAGATTACTACTTACGAGCATGTTTGTTGGTCTTTGTGAAAACATGCTGGGCTCTTTTTTTCTAATAATGAAAGGATCCAATATAACTTATTTTTTGTATTGATCACTGTGAATTAATTGTATAACGCGTTGTAATTAGCATTGGACGTGTCACTGAGGAGTCGGATTCGAAGTCCCTGGTGTGTCAACCATGAACTCTCGCTTTTCTATGTTATATTACCCAAAGGATTAAGGATCTTTGTGCAATACTTTTCTCTCGGAATTTTGTGAGCAGCATTGGCTAAACTTTATTGAGTTCCTAATTTCTTTTAAGGAGAAGTTCCTAACTTTATTTTCTTTCATGGGGGAAAGTATGTTGATGTAGGTAAAGAAATATTCTATGAGTTTAGCATGTCTTATTTAGAAAATTTTGGATCTTGAAAACAATTGACTAAAAATTGCATGAAAAATGAATGTATTTATGCATATATTATCATAAATAAACTTGAATATAAACTACTTAACCCGTTGCAACGCACGGGCATTTGTGCTAGTTATAATAATAAGAAAAACAGAGAGACCGAAAACAGTGGTAAATTAGGAATGGCGAACGAAAAGCATGCTTTCTGCAAGATTAAACTGACGCCAAATATGATGATGCCAACAGCCAAACAGTTTACTACAGATCCAAAAGGTAATCAGGCGTACTTGCTCGCTCACCACAAAGACCAAAATTGGAGCAAGTTTGGAGTACGTAGGTACATATCCGTCCCGTTCACAGCAACATGCGGTACATTATTGCTCGACAAGTCCTAAGAGCTTCAACCATAGTTCATTCCGCGAGTTAAGACACACGCCCACTTTCGCAAAAACAAGTGCAGAGTGGTGGTGTCTCAGATGCAGATCCCATCTAGTATGGCTCCACCGGTGCGCGGAACTTGAGGCCGGCATACACAGCGGCAGCGCCCAGCTCCTCCTCGATCCTCAGAAGCTGTTCCAATTAGAAAAGAAACAACCCTTGGTGTAAATTTGGGAAACCGATAAAAAAAAACAAGACATGAATGCTCAAATAAACACATTACACTGAACAAAAGAATATCAGAAACCAAACATGTAAGATCAGTCTTAACACCAAACAAAAGACAAGAAATCATTCTTAAATGAGCACAATGCATCGAACAGAAGATTAAAGAGGAAGAATAATTTGGTTTTTGTTATTGCGAGAGGTCATGTTGGTCAACAGAATATCAGGAGAATGCTTCAGCAGTACAAGAATTACAGGAAAGCCACTTGCCTGGTTGTACTTGGCAAGCCGCTCTGAGCGGCAGGGAGCCCCAGTCTTGATCTGGCCCTGTTGCACATGAAGAAACATTGTTCAGATACTCCTAATCGATCCAGAGGAGAAGAAACAGTAGTCTCATTAAAATTATTCAGACAAACAATAAAATGAAGATTATAAAATTATACCGTGGACAAACCGACAGCCAAATCAGCAATGAATGTGTCCTCAGTCTCACCACTGCACACAGTGAATGTACATAAGCATACAAATGGTAATAACAATAGAAACAAGGGGGAAAACGGATGGGTAATAAGGCAGTATCTAGTATGTACCTCCTGTGACTGGTCATCACACCCCAACCAGCATGTTTTGACATCTTCACGGCCTCAATACTCTCAGTGACGGATCCAATTTGGTTAACCTACACATGAAAAGGATGAAACAATCAGAATATGTAATACATACTCCATCCGATCAGGTACTTATTATGGACGGAAGGAGTACTTGTACTATGACGACCAAAGGATAAGAATCAATAACAGCTTATGTTTGAACAGAATAATACCTTCAGCAGAAGAGCATTGCATGACTTCTCCTTGATTGCCTTAGCAACTCTCTGCACAACATAGTGATACAGCAAATTAATTACAGTGATCCAACAGAATGAAAATGCCCACCTACACAACAGAAAACAAATAACTCACGGTTGGGTTGGTGACTAGAAGGTCATCACCAACAATCTGAACTTCCACTCCACATTCCTCAGTCATCTTAGCATAGTGCACCCAGTCATCCTGGTCAAATGGGTCCTCAATCGACACAATGGGGTACTCACTCACGAATGACTTGTATACATTCTTCAGGCTATCTCCAGATATCTTCTGGGAACCATCGTTGTTCTACAGCAAGGGAGGGCAAATGTTAAAAATGCTCATGAAAAGAAAACAAATTGTTGCCACAAAATAAACCATGGGGCTAATTACCTCTTCCTTGAAGTTGAGGTCATAGGTTTTGTCCTTGTCATTGTAGAACTCTGAAGCAGCAACATCCATTCCAATGACAACCTAGAATTTCCCAAACCAACAAATCTCCTTCAGTCACTAACTTAAAAGCTCACTGAGAAGTGCGTGACAACAGATTAATTCAAGCAGACAAACCTTGCCGGTGTATCCAGCCTTTTCAATTGCAGTCTTCAAGAGCTCAAGGCCCTCCTTGTTCTCCTACAACACCCGAAAATAAAAAGAACTCAGATCACACCCCACAAACATTGACCTCAATTTATAACAACACAGTAGTTCTATACGTCCAAACATGACAATCAGCAACTGTTGTCGAAATAACAAGGCATAACAAAGCAAGGAAATCTGATCGTAAACCTCTAAGGACAGGGAAATACCTGAATGTTAGGAGCAAAACCACCTTCATCTCCAACATTGGTGGCATCTTGCCCATACTTCTTCTTGATAACAGACTGTCACAGAAAATGTTAGTTTTAGTAAATTTGCTTTTTACAAGATAGCAAAGAGAAAAAGAAGATGAAAGAATTACCTTCAAGTTGTGGTACACTTCAACGCCCATCTTCATTGCCTCCTTGAATGAGGCAGCTCCAGTAGGAAGGATCATGAACTCCTGCAGATATGCAAGTATAGGCATAAATAAGAAATGTGCGAAAACAACATGATGAAAGATGTGAAAATCTTAGGTCAGAGCATTGCCTGCATAGCAAGCTTGTTTCCAGCATGGGATCCACCATTGATGACATTGAATGCAGGAACAGGCAAAACCAATTGCTTGTTGCCAGCAAGGTTGGCAATGTGCTGCAGTGAAGAATATTCATGTTCGAAGACTTTAGGCAATAGCAAACAAATGTAGAATATTAAAAGAGGAGATTAGCAATGATGCACACCTGGTACAGCGGAATCTTCTTGACGCTGGCTCCAGCTTTGCAAACAGCTAGTGACACAGCCAGGATTGCATTAGCACCAAGCTGAGTTTACAAAAGAAATCAAGCTGTTAGAAGGGAATCTGCAAATGGAAATTAGTACTCCCTCTCTAAAGGTAAAACTCATCATGGGTTATGTTATACCTTTTGCTTGCACCAACCCCACTCATTCTTGGTTCCATCAAGCTGCTGAACCATAAAGTTGTCGAGCTCAGTTTGAGCGGTAGGGTCCTGTGGAAGGAAAGAGAGCACTGAATGAATTATGCATTCAACTCTCATATCACAATAGAAAAGGGGGCAGAGACAATGCTAACCTTGCCAATCAAAGCTGGCGCGATAATCGAGTTCACATTGTCAACAGCCTGCGAAAAAAATAAAAAAATACATGTAAATACAAAGAAAAGACTAAATTATGCATGCAAATGGACTATTCGCTACAATAGAAAAAACCAGGATAGCTATAGTGAAACATCAAGCACTAAATGATCCTGAGTTGTTCATTTCATGACAGTACTTGAGCAAGTTGGTTTTTTAGTAAATAAGAAAATGTGCACAAGAGATATTGCCCACGATTATTCACTTCATAAATACATAATCCTAAGCTACTACTCCCTCGTCCGAAAAAGCTTGTCCCTCAAATGAATGTATCTAGCACCAAGTTAGTGCTAGATACATCCATTTGAGGGACAAGCTTGGGACAAACTTTTTCAGACGGAGGGAGTACATACAATCAACGGCAATGAGATATCAAAAAAAAAAGCTACAACCTACCACATTAACATTAAGAAAAAATATTGTAGTTCACATTAAAATTAAGAAAAAAAATCTACAACCTGGCACAAACTAGAAACATCAAGTTATACAGCACAAGGAAACATTGTATGGATGAAACCAAACCAACATGGCAAAATAACTTGTCCTCACAAACAGGATAACCGGAAAGATAGCACTGTTTGGTCCATTTGGCATAATAATTCGGTAAACAAGTAGGAAAATTTCAAAAGCTGGCAACAATATTGCTAGTGTAACAAAAGCAGAGTTGAGGCAAAAAAAAACATATACAGCAGCCACATTACATGACTAAGAACTATGACATAGATTTAAAGAATGTGAAGATAAAATTCGCTCAAATGGATGTAAACCTTGGATACACCCTTTCCCAAGTAGTCAGATCCACCGTCCCTCAGTTCCAAAGCTTCATAAACACCTGCAGAAGAGGGATGATTCAGACAAGATTAGTTCAACAAAAACAATACAATCACAATCCATAAATAATGATCCAAATAAGAGTTTGTGCCTTCACTAGTCAGGAACTCAGGAAACCAAAGCAAAAACTTAAGGTTGAAAAGGAGAGAGTGATGATAATAACAAAATAACTCACCAGTTGATGCACCGCTGGGAACAGCGGCCCTGGCAAAGGTTCCATCTGAGCAGCACACATCAACCTGATGCACAAAACCATGAGATTAGCAAAATAACTTGCCAAAATATTTTACACTTTGGCATTATGCATAGCTTAAACAATAAAATCCAGACAATGTCGCATGCAACTAGGACACAGGCCATATGGCTACATTTAGCTATGTAAACACCAAGCACGGCGAACAACCATCTGTTGATACACACTGTGAAAACCTACAATGGACGCCTGGCAGGCAAAATAAAAAATAGTTCTACCCAGTATCTACCTGACTGAACAAGCCACTTTGCGTCAAATCTATCTAACATATGAAGAAACAAAAACTGGCCAAGGGGCAACGAGCAAACGACATTATAAATCCTACCTGCACGCCCAAAACCACTTGGACCAGAATGAGATGAGCCTACACTCATTTACATTTTCGTCACATTACTTCACACCACGGCATTATGCGCAGATCAAACGATAAGCGCTGAGCAACAACCAGGGCACGAAACCATAATGACTACATAAACGCTGGGCATGGCGGCCAGCCGATCTGTGGATACATCCTGCGAAACCCCAAAATGCATGACGAGCAGGCAGCGTCCGACTAAACAAACCACCTCACATCGAATCTATCTAGCACATCCAAACCCCATAAAGTCTGGCCGAGGGGCAACAGTAATCCGCATCCTACCTACCGGCCCACCAACCCAAAACCCCTCGAATCTAGCGCATCAGAAACCTACTGCCCGCGCCCCAGAAGCCCCAACCCACAGCCGACGGACGAATCACCAGATCGAAAACAAGCCGTTGCTGCGTACGCCCGCCGCCCTACCAGATCGAATCGAACCGGACCACAACGTACAGATCGGGGAGGCGGACGGGGGATGGGCGCATCCGCGCGTACCTCGACGGTGGGGTTACCGCGGCTGTCGAAGATCTGGCGGGCCTTCACGGACTGGATCGTCGCCGCCATGGCCGAAGCTTGGAGAGGAAGCCGAAATAGATCGAAACGAATGGAGCGGAGGGCGGAGAAGGCGAGGAGAGGGGAGAGGACAGGGGGCGGGGGCTTTAGGCAGGGCCGCCCGTTCTTTTTTATAGTCGCGAGATGAAAGGGAAGCGTCCCCCGTTTTTAGCCGTGCCGCTGCCTGTGGGGCCAGTGGGCGTGCGCTCTTCCGAGGGCCCGCATGGAAGGGGCTTTCGTGGGACGAGGAAACTGGTGTGGGCGGCCGCACACGGGACGATGGATCATCGATGTAATAAATGCATCGTATCTACCGTTGTACTCCCAAGCCCGTATCGAAAACAATACTTGTTCAAGGGGGCAAAAGATTTTTCATTAATTAAGGAGTTTTTTTTTCTTATGGACATGCACTCAATCACATCACCACGCACAGCACCTACCGAAGATAGATCAAAGTTGCGGAGCTTTGAGATTGACAAAGTTGCTTTACTGATGTCTTCCCTGATGCATTCCCTCCTCGACAGAGTATCGGAAAAGGCTTCCAGAAGATATCACGGAAGAATAGAGGCTTGTGGCGGCGGAAGGATTGTTTCGGGGCCTCTCCTGGGGGTTTCGAAATATTTGGGAATTTATAGCGCTAGAATTAGGTCAGGCGGAGCCACGAGGGGCCCACAAGGGGGGCCGTGCTGCCTTGACGTCTCCTTGTTTGTCATCTGGACTTCGTTTGGTATGTATTTTCTGTAAAACCAAAAACAAGCAGAAAACAACAACTGGCACTTGGCACTGAGTTAATAGGTTAGTCCTCAAAAATGATATAGAATGGTATATAAAGCATACAAGATTGATAATATAATAGCATCAAACAATCAAAATTTATAGATACGTTGGAGACGTATCAGTGATGAGGATGACTTGCTAGGTGACGATGACTTGCTCAATGAGAAAACTAGTGATGTTAGCTATAATGAACTTTATAGTGATCATGATAGTAAAGATGAGACGGTTGCCAATGCAACGATGGAAATTGAGCGCTTGACTAAAGAACTAAACACTCTTAAGTTAGCACATGAAACTCGACAAGAATATCATTAAAAAAACACACCAGTCTCTTTGGTGAAGTTCTGCTGAGGGATTCGCAAGGGGCCTACAATGGGACCAGGGTGGCCTTCAAGGGGATTTCTCATATAGAACTTCGGCGAAACCATAGCCCGGAGGGAGGCCCGCGGGAACGATACATGCGTTGGTAACCAAACGTCGTGCTAGTTCCAAAAGATACCACCAGTTGGACCAGTCTCTTTGGTGAAGTTCTGCTGAGGGATTCGCAAGGGGCCTACAATGGGACCAGGGTGGCCTTCAAGGGGATTTCTCATATAGAACTTCGGCGAAACCATAGCCCGGAGGGAGGCCCGCGGGAACGATACATGCGTTGGTAACCAAACGTCGTGCTAGTTCCAAAAGATACCACCAGTTGGCGCAGGCTTTATTGCAATCCCAGTCCTTGCCGTCGTTCTTCGGTATAAGGGGTTGGGCCTCCTTAGTCGGATACCCCGTTCTACAGGGGGCTTCAGGTGTCAGGAAAACATTGGCAGCCTCGGAGTGACCTAAGGTTGAGCCTGTCATGAAAGCCACCGTTCGATTTGCAATCAAGTTCCGCACGGGGTTGGGTCACCACAGGTTTACACTGAGCAGTGCCAGAAGTGGCAATGGTACCTGATACGTCTCCAGCGTATCTATAATTTTTTATTATTTCATGCTATTATATTATCAATCTTGGATGTTTTATATGCATTATTATGTTGGGACTAACCTATTAACCTAGTGCCCAATGCCAATTGTTGTCTTTTCCTTGTTTTTGTCTTTATAGAAAATCAATACCAAACGGAGTCTAAATGGAATTAAACTTTTGATGATTTTTCTTTGACCACAAGACACCCTGAAAGCTTTGGGGGGAGGCCAGAAGGGCCACGAGCTGGCGACAAGCTTAGGGGGGCGCCCTCCAAGCTTGTGGCCCCCTCGTGGCTCCTCTAACCCTAATCTTTCTTCTATAAACACCCAAATATTCCCCGAAGACCAGGGGCACACCAAAAATACTTTTCCGCCGCCGCAAACTTCTGTCCTCGTGAGATCCCATCTGGGGACCTTTCCGGAACTCTGCCGGAGGGGGATTCGATCATGGAGGGCTTCTACATCAATCTTGCTGCCCTTCCGATGATGTGTGAGTAGTTTACCACAGACCTACGGGTCCATAGCTAGTAGCTAGATGGCCTCTTCTCTCTCTTTGATCTTCAATACAATGTTCTCCTTGTTGTTCTTGAAGATCTATTTGATGTAATCTTCTTTTGCGGTGCGTTTGCTGAGATCCGATGAATTATGGTTTTATGATCAGATTATCTATAAATATTATTTGAGTCTTCTCTGAACTCTTTTATGCATGATTTATATAGCTTTGTATTTCTCACCGATCTATTGATTTGGTTTGGCCAACTAGATTGATTTTTTCTTGCAATGGGAGAGGTGATTTGTAATGGGTTCAATCTTGCAGTGCTCAATCCCATAAAGGGACATGACACATATTTGTATTATTGTCATTAAGGATAAAAAGATGGGGTTTGTTCATATTGATTGGATCTATCCCTCTAAATCATGGCATCTTGCTTAAGGCATTACTCACTACAAAAAAATACACTTCCGTGATGATACGTGTTTGTCACAGCAGGTCACGTTTTCTGTCATGCATGTACATCCATGACGATTTTATGACAGAATCAAAATAGTCATACATGTGCTATCGTAGAAGTGTTCCTGACATTACCAAAATTATCATCACGGAAGTGTCCACTTCCATGACGATAAATCGCGCGTCATAGAAGTGCTTTCGTCAAGGGTGACTGACACGTGGCATTGACCGTAACGGGTCGCCAGCTATCGGGACCGGTTTTGGATCCGATAACCCGTTGAAAGATCGAGAATGTCGCCTAGAGGGGGGGTGAATAGGCGCTTTAAAATAATTATGGTTTAGGCTTGAACAAATGCAGAATAAACCTAGCGGTTAATTTGTCAAGCACAAACCTACAACAACTAGGCTCACCTATGTACACCAACAACTTACGCTAAGCAAGATAAACTACTAGGTGATAGCAAGATGTATGACAAGAAACAATATGGCTATCACAAAGTAAAGTGCATAAGTAAAAGTGCTCGGGTAAGAGATAACCGAGGCACGCGGAGACGATGATGTATCCCGAAGTTCACACCTTGCGGATGCTAATCTCCGTTTGGAGCGGTGTGGAGGCACAATGCTCCCCAAGAAGCCACTAGGGCCACCGTAATCTCCTCACGCCCTCGCACAATGCAAGATGCCGTGATTCCACTAAGGGACCCTTGAGGGCGATCACCGAACTCGTACAAATGGCAACCCTTGGGGGCGGTCACCGAACCCGTACCCTTTGGGAACCCTTGGGGGCGGTCATCGGTACCCGTCAAATTGCTCGGGGTGATCTCCACAACCTAATTGGAGACCCCGACGCTTGCCCGGTGAGGGAGTCCTGGATTAAGGGGTCCTCGGGCGTCCGACCTGTTATACGTGGGCCGGACTGATGGGCCGTGAAGATACGAAGACCGAAGACTCTCTCCTGTGTCCGGATGGGACTCTCCTTGGCGTGGAAGGCAAGCTTGGTGACCAAATATGAAGATTCCTTTCTCTGTAACCGACCTGATGTAACCCTAGAACCCTCCGGTGTCTATATAAACCGGAGGGCTTAGTCCGTAGAGGATGAATAATCATAATCATAGTCATACATGCTAGACTTCTAGGGTTTTAGCCATTACGATCTTGTGGTAGATCAACTCTTGTAATACTCATATTCATCAAGATCAATCAAGCAGGAAGTAGGGTATTACCTCCGTAGAGAGGGCCCGAACCTGGTTAAACATTGTGTTCCCCGTCTCCTGTTACCATCAACCTTAGACGCACAGTTCGGTACCCCCTACCCGAGATCCGCCAGTTTTGACACCGACATTGGTGCTTTCATTGAGAGTTCCGCTGTGACGTCGAAGACAGGGTTGATGGCTCGCCTTGTTGTCAAGGATAATATCACCTCCGGAGGAGCCCTGGCTCCGGGCCAAACCCTCCGACTTGGCGGCTTCACCATGACCGCCTGTTCGGCCTTTAAGCCGACGATGACCTCTCGAGTCATCGAAAATCGTCTCTGCGTTGACTCCGAATACTCCAAACGGATGGATCCGACGGAGTTGTCGTCTTTAAACGAACTCCTAGATCGCATCACCGCCTTGGGGGTCGCTACAGACTACGGTCGGATTGGGCTTAAACCTGACCAGAGAGAAATTAAATCTCCGCCTATCACCCATCAGATAGCGATAGTGGAGGAGCAAGACAATAACTCTTCCTCTATATTGAGGACGAACTATGTTCAGATTTCCGAGCTCGAGGAGCCGGATACCTGTTCGCGGAACGACGTGCCCTGCCCTCCGAACCTAGAATCGGACGACGGGCCTAAAACATCAGTTGATATCCCGGAGTCTGAACCATTAAGTTCGGAAGATTTACAAACTCCGGATCCCAAACCGGGTCAGGGTTCAGATTTAAAACCACCCACCCACCCAGCTATACGCGATCTTATGTACATACGACAACAGTCTCAGGAAACGGTCCATCACTTCTGGGCCAGATTCCTCCTTGTCAAAGACAAGATTAAAGATTGCCGCGATGAAGACGCAATCTCAGTATTCTGCAACAATTGCACGGACGAAGGAATCCTCAACGCCATCAACCGCCGTCGCGTATTACACTTTGCTGACTTGGCAACCATAGTACAGAAGTACTGCGCAATGGAAAGCGCCTGGAAAACTCAGGCAGCTCGTTGGGAACCACCGGTTTCAACTCAGCCCCTCGTCCGGGCAAAAAGGACGCACCCTCGTGGAGCGCCTGACCCAATAGTAAAGAAATCAAAGCCCATTATGGGGCACGGAACTGTTCTGGAAGGATGGCTCGATAGGCCATGCAAAATACATACAACACCGGATGCCACACGAACCCACAGCCTTAGAGCATGTTGGATACTCCGGCAAGTGGCCAAGAGCGGCGAAGATCTCCTCACCAAAAATACCCCAGAACAACACCCCCCAGAAGACGACGACCTCAGAGTATTGACGGTCTTCGAGACCTTTGCTTCAAAAAATCAGCGCAAAAGGGCACTTCGCGACCTTGCGGAAGTCTGCCAAGTCGCAGCAATAAACCCCTGGAACTACACAGCCATAACTTTCAATGCCGATGACGAACCAAAATTCAAGACAGTCCGGGCACCAGCCGCCTTGGTCCTCAGTCCAATCGTGGACAGCTTCCGGCTCACCAAAGTGCTCATGGACGGCGGCAGCGGACTAAACCTCATCTACGAGGACACACTCATGAAAATGGAAATTGATAGGAGCCGCATTGAGCAAAGTAGCACGACCTTCCGGGGAATCATTCCCAGTCGAGAGGCGCGTTGCGCAGGAAAAATCACGCTCGGCGTGGTATTCGGCACGCCGGAGAATTATCGGTCCGAAGAGATAACCTTCCAAGTGGCCCCTTTCAACAGCGGATATCACGCCCTACTGGGGCGAGACGCATTCACACGCTTCCAAGCTATACCTCATTACGGGTAGATGAAGCTCAAGATGCCCGGGCCCAACGGCACCATCACTCTTGCCAGTGATCCAGACATAGCACTGCGTGCCGAAAATAAAACCGCATCCCTAGCCCTCGAGGCATTGTCTGAAGCCCTCGCGGCCGAAGAGCTGACCGTGCTATGCTCCACTGTGGATAGGGATGACGTAATCCTGGACAAGCGACCCAAATCCACCTCCTTTAAACCAGCAGATGAAATAGTCAAATTTCAAGTCCACCCGACGGACCCCAAGAAGACAGCATCCATCGGGGCACAACTCGACCCAGCGGTCGATGCCGCGCTACGAGAGTTCCTGCGTGAGAACTGGGACGTATTCGCCTGGCACCCTTCTAATATGCCAGGAATCCCACGCAGGTTGGCCGAACACAGCCTCAATATCTTAAAGGGATATAAACCGGTCAAACAAACACTGCGGCGTTTTTCCGAACCCAAACGACAAGCTATGGGAGAGGAGCTAGCCAAGTTACTCGAAGCCAGATTCATCAGAGAAATAAAACACCCGGACTGACTAGCAAACCTGGTGATGGTACCAAAAAAAGATAAATCCTGGCGCCTATGCGTCGATTTCAAAGACCTCAACAAGGCTTACCCTAAGGATCCCTTCCCCCTCCCTCGCATCGATCAGATTATTGACGCAACCGCAGGACACGACTCACTGTGTTTCCTCGACGCGTACTCCGGATACCATCAAATCAAGATGAAGGAGTCCGATCAAGCCGCAACGACATTCATTACCCCATATGGGCCTTTCTGCTTCAACACTATGCCTTTCGGGCTCAAAAACGCTGGCGCCACCTACCAACGCATGATTCAAACATGCCTGGAGAAACATATCGGCAAGACAGTTGAAGCATACGTGGATGACGTTGTCATCAAAACCAGGCACGTCGAGTCACTGATAGATGATTTACGTCTTACATTCGACAACCTCCGTACATATGACATCAAGCTCAACCCGGAAAAGTGTGTTTTCGGCGTCCCCGCCGAAAAACTGCTGGGCTTCATCGTTTCCAATAGAGGAATTGAGGAAAATCCGAGCTTTGTCACAATTGGTTACGCCAACAGACCTTAAACAGGTCCAAAAACTTGTAGGATGCGTGGCAGCTTTAAGCCGCTTTATCTCCAGATTGGGAGAAAAAGCGTTGCCACTCTATCGCCTTCTCCGACGCACCGACCACTTCGAGTGGACGGACGCGGCAACGGCCGAACTGGAGAAAATAAAGGCCTTTTTAGCGAGCAACCCAATCCTGGCCGCGCCGAACATCGGCGAACCCATGTTATTATACATATCGGCAACACACCAGGTGGTGAGCGCCGTGCTCGTCATCGAGCAAGAGCAGGACAGACACAAGTTCCCACTCCAAAAACCGGTATACTACGTATCCACTGTCCTCACACCATGCAAATCCCAGTACCCTCACTACCAAAAAATAGCATACGCGGTCTTCATGGCATCCCGGAAGCTACGACACTACTTTCAAGAGTGCTCAATCACGGTGGCCTCCGAAGTACCACTCAATGACATAATAAACAACCGCGATGCGACAGGCCGGATTGCTAAGTGGGCCATTGAGCTCCTTCCATTCGACATAACATACAAACCACGCCGGGCCATCAAATCCCAAGTACTGGCTGATTTCATCGCCGAATGGACAGAGGCCGAACTCCCTAAAGAGTACGACACATATTCCAACTGGGTTATGTACTTCGATGGTTCCAAAATGTTGGCGGGGTTAGGGGCGGGCATTGTCTTAACGTCCCCCACTGGAGACGCAGTTCAGTACGTACTCCAAATATTATACACAGACTCCAACAATGCAGCCGAATATGAGGCCTTGTTGCATGGGCTTCGGATGGCTGCCTCCATGGGCATACAACGCCTGGAAGTGCGTGGGGACTCAAACCTCACAATATCTCAAATAAATGGAGATTCCGATGCCAAAGATCCAAAAATGGCGGCTTACCGCAACGCCGTTCTTAAAATCTCGGCCCGCTTCGAGGGGCTTGAGTTTCCTCATGTGGCTCGAGAAAGTAATCAAGCGGCGGACGTCCTTGCTCGCATCGGCGCCAAGCGCGACCCCATCCCACCTAACATCTTTCTGGAAAGGCTTTTCAAGCTGTCCATGGTGTGGCAAGGGGAGAGCGGCAACAACAGTCCGGACCCGACTATAACCTTAGATGTCGAACACACCGATATCATCGGGGGCTCAGCCACCGAAATAACACCGTCGGCCCATCTCATAATGGCAGTCATTGCCCCATGGACCGAACCCTTCTTGGCTTACCTTAATAGGCGAGAACTCCCCGAGGATCAGAACGAGGCTCGCCGCATTGTTCGGCGCTCTAAAGCCTACAAGGTTCACGAGGGAGAACTCTACAAGAAAAGCGCTACCGGAGTACTCCAAAGATGTATCTCCGAGGAAGAGGGGCGGCAACTCTTGGCTGAAATTCATGCCGGTCTCGGTGGTCACCACGCCGTGGCTCGGGCCCTTGTAAGCAAGGCTTTCCGTATAGGTTTCTATTGGTCGACGGCCCGAGCAGACGCACAGGACCTTGTCCAACGTTGCGTCGGATGCCAGCTCTTCGCCAACCAGAGCCATATGCCACCCACCGCTCTGCAAACAATCCCCATCACTTGGCCTTTTGCGGTCTGGGGGCTTGATATGGTTGGACCCCTTAAAGGAGGAAGCCATAAGAAAAAATATCTGCTGGCCAGGGTGGATAAATTCACTAAGTGGATAGAGGCCAAACCAGTTAAAACGGCCGAAGTCGGACCAGTGATAGACTTTATATCCGGCGTTGTACACCGTTATGGTGTCCCACACAACATCATCACCGATAACGACTCCAATTTCACAGCCGATGAGGTGAAAAACTAGTGCACCAATCTAGGCATTAAGCTCGATTACGCCTCCATCTATCACCCGCAAACAAACGGTCAAGTCGAACAAGCCAATGGTCTTATTATGAGCGGCATCAAGCCTAGACTGGTGCGGTCTTTGAAAGAATCAGACAAGCACTGGGTTGAGGAGCTCGACTCCATACTCTGGGGGCTGCGGACCACGCCCAACCGCACCACCGGATATACACCTTTCTTCATGGTGTACGGCGCAGAGGCTGTGTTACCCTGCCACATTATTCATGACTCACCCCGAGTGCGCATGTACGAAGAGAGAGAAGCCGAGCTTGATCGGCAGGATAGCTTAGATGCCATGGAGGGGGAGTGCGACGTTGCAAAAGCCCGTTCCGCATTTCATCAACAGCAGGCTCGCAGGTATCAAAGCAGAGAAGTGCGGGCCAAGACTTATAACGTTGGCGAACTTGCTCTACGCCTGCCAGAGAAGAAAAAAAAGACAAACTCAAGCCCAAGTGGGAGGGTCCCTTCATCATCGACGAAGTTCTCACCGGAGGAGCGTACCGCCTGCGTGATGCGTCAGACAATCGCCTAGAGCCGAACCCCTGGAACGCGGCCAGACTCCGAAGATTCTATGCCTAGCGCCGAACTCTTTGTTCGTCTCCTTATCCCTATTGTTTCCATTACTTTTTCCTCTCTTTTTGCTTTTTCCGTTTTTAGCCTTAAAGCTTTTCGTGCGGCTAAACCGTGCACTAGTGACATACACATCCTCAAATATGTACGTCAATTATACCTGGGGGCTTCTTTGATAGAAGCTTATTATTGTTATTTTTGAGCATCAAGCTCATCACATATGCGCGTTTTCCCCATATGTACCTTTTCTTCGCCATTATATGCATCGATATGACTTAAGTTTTGGCCAAGCTGGGTTGCCTGGCTCCTGTGCTTATGCCCTACGTTCCCGTTAGTTCGGCTAGGGCATAAAGGGAGCACCTCTGCGATTGTTACTGCCGGGTCATCCAGATGTGTACCTCAGACTGGGTGAAGCCGAAAGCTAGCATTCTTAAGGGAATATTCGGTCGGCAAACTAAAGATGTTTTTACATTCATTAAAATATGAACCCCCAGATATTGAATATACTGCGATTTTTTCAATCACAGTCCGGACATGCACATTACCGCATGCACACCCAGGGAAAGGAACCCTTAACAGAACTATTCTCTCTGGAAGATGTTTCTTACAATCACAATGTAATATAACATAGCTAGCCAGAGACAACTTGTCTGTTCAAGCAACTATGACCCCTACGCCTGGTTTCCACGCATACTCCGGTATATTTTGCCGCTCAGGTATTCGGAAACACTCTGCACCTTTGGGTCCAGAGGTCAAAGCGAAAAGGTCTGCCATGACAATCGTTTTACAATCCGGCTAGGGACAAATACGTCAGGGAAAGTACATAGTCACTTAGACTCACAAATTTCCTCCTCTATACCGTCTAACAGGCTGTCTAACTTACAATCCTATTGGGAATATCTGGCAGCTACTTCTACTTGGTCATATACCAAATTCATGGGAATTTCTTTCCCATCTGACCCTAGAGGTCCGACCTGGGCCATATGATTTGGATCAAGCTTGGTATACCGTGTTTTCACCATGGCCCAGGCTTCTCGTGCACCTTCCCGGCAGGCCGATATCTTCCATAATCGGAAGCGCCGCCGCGCTCCCTTGAATAGCTGTATAAGCTCCTCCATCCTTCCTGGAGGGGAGACGGATGGCCATAAAGCCTTGGCAATACTTCGCATCACCTGCCGAGCTTGCTCGTGCATTTGCGACAGCTCTTGTAGCAGATCGCCCGAGATTCTGGACATCTCCTCTTCGGGACGGCCGGTCAGCATACCTACAGATATAATTCTGTCAGTCCCTTTCATCTCCGAACTACACGGAGGTAAGTGTGACCACATACCAAATATGCCACCGCGCAGCCTCTTATTTTCCTTTACAGAATTAGCCAGCTGGGCCCGTACATCTTTCAGTTCTTCGCCCAGCTGGGTGTGGGCATCCTACAGCTTGTTTTTCTCATCTCTGACTCGTGTCAGCACACGTTCGCCCGCGGCCAGTAGTCTTTTGGCCTCTTGTTCTTCCGCTTGGGCGGCTTTCAGTTGCTCCTTCAGTTGATCTAACGATCCTGCCATAAGATGAGCAACAGTGTTAGCATTTCCGGTATATAATTATGTTTTCTCGATGGAGGGGAACATTACCAGGTGATGCCTTCTTGGATTTCTCCAGTTCGGTGGTAGCAGCAGTTAGCTGGGTCCGACACTTTTCTAGTTCCTGAGACAACAGGCTGTTCTTCTCCATAAGCACCTAGTTATACAATGATCCTTAAATCAGTTGTATCAACTGCTTCAAGTCTCGGGGGCTACTAGTATATAATTATCAGTTTTGTATAATATAAATTTACCCGCATACCTTTCAAATGTTGGTCTGTGGCTCTGGCAAGCCCGTCTCGAGCAGCTTGGATATATGCATCAGTCGAGCTGAAGGCATTGAATGCCTCGCTCGTAAAGCCGGGGTCGCGTAGAACGGCTCTCCGGCGCCGATGATTCATGGCGCTCTCCACCTCCGAGTTTGTGACGGATACATCATCCGACTCATCTGCCGAGGGACAATCCGGCGTCACTCCCGTATCAGCCCTTGCCTTTAAAGCAGGGTCGGGAACCTGACTTGTGGAGGCGCGGCCGGTAAGATCCCTGGACATAGTCCGGTGAACGCTTTTCCTGTTAAGACACAACGGATAATGTCACAGTTGGATGTGATTGCCAAGGGGCATATTTACAAAGCCATACCTCTTCGATGAAGGCTCGGTCGTGTCTTCGCTTGCCTTCCTCTTCGAAGGCCTGCCCGGCTTGGGCACCGCTCTCTTTGGAGTTGCCTCTGGTGTAGAATGACGCATCGAGCGCCTCCCCTTTGGAGCACAAGACAGTGCGGTGGGTGAGGTGTTGGAAATATGCCCTAGAGGCAATAATAAAATGGTTATTATTGTATTTCCTTGTTCATGATAATTGTCTATTGTTCATGCTATAATTGTATTAACTGGAAACCATAATACATGTGTGAATACATAGACCACAACATGTCCCTAGTAAGCCTCTAGTTGACTAGCTCGTTGATCAATAGATGGTTATGGTTTCCTGACCATGGACATTGGATGTCATTGATAATGGGATCACATCATTAGGAGAATGATGTGATGGACAAGACCCAATCCTAAGCATAGCACAAGATCGTGTAGTTCATTTGCTAAGAGCTTTTCTAATGTCAAGTATTGTTTCCTTAGACCATGAGATTGTGCAACTCCCGGATACCGTAGGAATGCTTTGGGTGTACCAAACGTCACAACGTAACTAGGTGGCTATAAAGGTGCACTACAGGTATCTCCGAAAGTGTCTGTTGGGTTGGCACGAATCGAGACTGGGATTTGTCACTCCGTATGATTGAGAGGTATCTCTGGGCCCACTCGGTAATGCATCATCATAATGAGCTCAATGTGACTAATGAGTTAGCCACGGGATCATGCGTTACAGAACGAGTAAAGAGACTTACCGGTAACGAGATTGAACAAGGTATAGGGATACTGACGATCGAATCTCGGGCAAGTAACATACCGATAGACAAAGGGAATTGTATACGGGATTGATTGAATCCCCGACATCGTGGTTCATCCGATGAGATCATCGTGGAACATGTGGGAGCCAACATGGGTATCCAAATCCCGCTGTTGGTTATTGGCCGGAGAACGTCTCGGTCATGTCTGCATGGTTCCCGAACCCGTAGGGTCTACACACTTAAGGTTCGGTGACGCTAGAGTTGTTATGGGAAATAGTATGTGGTTACCGAAGGTTGTTCGGAGTCTCGGATGAGATCCCGGACATGATGAGGAGCTCCGGAATGGTCCGGAGGTGAAGATCGGTATATTGGATGAAGGGTATTGGAGTCCGGAATTGTTCTGGGGGTACCAGGCTATGGCCAGCATGTCCGAAAGGGGTTTCGGAGGCCCCGACAAGCGTTGGGGGGCCTTATGGGCCAAGGGGAAGGGGCAAACCAGCCCACTAAGGGGCTGTGCGCCCCTCCCAACCCCTCTCACGTAACCAGGAGAGGTGGGGCATCACCCCTAGGGCAGCCGCCCCTCCCGGCTTGGGGGGCAAGTTTCCTAGGGGGTGGGGGCACCCAAACCCATCTAGGGTTTCCCCTGGCCGCCGCCTCCTCCTCTAGATCCATCTAGAGGGGCCGGCCCCTCTCCCCTTCCCCCTATATATAGTGAGGGGGTGGGAGGGCAGCCATACCCTTCCCTTGGCGCAACCCCCTTCCTCCTCATACATTTCCTCGTCCTCCGTAGTGCTTGGCGAAGCCCTGCCGGAGAACCACGAGCTCCATTGCCACCATGCCGTTGTGCTGCTGGAGTTCTCCCTCAACTTCTCCTCTCCCCTTGCTGGATCAAGAAGGAGGAGACGTCCCCGGGCTGTACGTGTGTTGAACGCGGAGGCGCCGTCCGTTCGGCGCTAGATCGGATCTTCCGCGATTTGAATCGCCGCGAGTACGACTCCATCAACCGCGTTCTTGTAACGCTTCCGCTTAGCAATCTTCAAGGGTATGAAGATGCACTCCCTCTCTCTCATTGCTAGCATCTCCTAGATTGATCTTGGTGACACGTAGGAAAATTTTGAATTATCGCTACGTTCCCCATCAGTGGCATCATGAGCTAGGTCTATGCATAGATTCTATGCACGAGTAGAACACAAAGTAGTTGTGGGCGATGATTTGTTCAATTTGCTTACCGTTACTAGTCTTATCTTGATTCGGTGGCATTGTGGGATGAAGCGGCCCGGACCGACCTTACACGTACACTTACGTGAGACAGGTTCCACCGACTGACATGCACTTGATGCATAAGGTGGCTAGCGGGTGTCTGTCTCTCCCACTTTAGTCGGATCGGATTCGATGAAGAGGATCCTTATGAAGGGTAAATAGCAATTGGCATATCACCGTTGTGGCTTTTGAGTAGGTAAGAAATGTTCTTGCTAGAAACCCATAGCAGCCACGTAAAACATGCAACAACAATTAGAGGACGTCTAACTTGTTTTTGCAGGGTATGCTATGTGATGTGATATGGCCAAAAGGATGTGATGAATTATATATATGTGATGTATGAGACTGATCATGTTCTTGTAATAGGAATCACGACTTGCATGTCGATGAGTATGACAACCGGCAGGAGCCATAGGAGTTGTCTTAATTTATTGTATGACCTGCATGTCAATGAAAAACGCCATGTAATTATTTTACTTTATTGCTAACCGTTAGCCATAGTAGTAGAAGTAATAGTTGGCGAGACAACTTCATGAAGACACGATGATGGAGATCATGCCGGTGACGAAGGTGATCATGCCGCGCCTCGAAGATGGAGATCAAAAGGCGCAAGATGATACTGGCCATATCATGTCACTTTATGATTTGCATGTGATGTTTGTCATGTTCACATCTTATTTGCTTAGAACGACGGTAACATAAATAAGATGATCCCTCACTAAAATTTCAAGAGATGTGTTCCCCCTAACTGTGCACCATTGTGAAGGTTCGTTGTTTCGAAGCACCACGTGATGATCGGGTGTGATAGATTCTAACGTTCGCATACAACGGGTGTAAGCCAGATTTGCACATGCGAAACACTTAGGTTGACTTGACGAACCTAGCATGTACAGACATGGCCTCGGAACACAAGAGACCGAAAGGTCGAACATGAGTCGTATAGTAGATACGATCAACATGGAGATGTTCACCGTTGATGACTAGTCCGTCTCACGTGATGATCGGACACGGTCTAGTCGATTCGGATCATGTATCACTTAGATGACTAGAGGGATGTCTATCTAAGTGGGAGTTCATTAAATAATCAGATGAACTTAATTGTCATGAACATAGTCAAAAGGTCTTTGCAAATTATGTCATAGCTTACGCTTTAGTTCTACTGTTTAAGATATGTTCCTAGAGAAAATTTAGTTGAAAGTTGACAGTAGCAATTATGCGGACTGGGTCCGTATACTGAGGATTGTCCTCATTGCTGCACAGAAGGCTCATGTCCTTAATGCACCGCTCGGTGTGCTGAACCTCGAGCGTCGTCTGTAGATGTTGCGAAACATCTGACATACACGTTTTGATGACTACGTGATAGTTCAGTGCGTAATGCTAACGGTTTAAAATTATGGCACCAAAGACATTTTGAAACGTCGCAGAACATATGAGATGTTCCAAAGATTGAAATTGGGATTTCAGACTAGTGCCCACGTCAAGAGGTATGAGACCTCTGACAAGTTTCTTAAGCCTGCAAACTAAGGGAGAAAAGCTCAATCGTTGAGCATGTGCTCAGATTGTCTGAGTACTACAATCGCTTGAATCGAGTGGGAGTTAATCTTCCAGATGAGATAGTGATGGTTCTCCATAGTCACTGCCACCAAGCTATTAGAGCTTCGTGATGAACTATAACATATCAGGGATAGACATGATGATCCTTGAGCAACTCGCGATGTTTGACACCGCGAAAGTAGAAATCAAGTAGGAGCATCAATTGTTGATGGTTAGTAAAACCACTAGTTTCAAGAAGGGCAAGGGAAAGAAGGGATACTTCATGAAACGGCAAATTAGTTGCTGCTCTAGTAAAGAAACCCAAGGTTGAACCCAAACCCGAGACTAAGTGCTTCTGTAATGAGGGGAACGGTCACTGAAGCAGAACTACCCTAGATACATGGTAGATGAGAAGGCAGGCAAGGTCGACAGAAGTATATTGGATATACATTATATTAATGTGTACTTTACTAGTACTCCTAGTAGCACCAGGGTATTAGATACCGGTTCGGTTGCTAAGTGTTGGTAACTCAAAATAAAAGGCTACGGAATAAACGGAGACTAGCTAAAGGTGAGATGACGATATGTGTTGGAAGTGTTTCCAAGGTTGATGTGATCAAGCATCGCATGCTCCCTCTACCATCGAGATTGGTGTTAAACCTAAATAATTGTTATTTGGTGTTTGCGTTGAGCATAGACATGATTAGATTATGTTTATCGCAATACGGTTATTCTTTTAAGGAGAATAATGGTTACTCTGTTTATTTGAATAATACCTTCAATGGTCTTGCACCTAAAATGAATGGTTTATTGAATCTCGATCGTAGTGATACACATGTTCATGCCAAAAGATATAAAATAGTAATGATAGTACCACATACTTGTGGCACTGCCATTTGAGTCATATTGGTATAAAACGCATGAAGAAGCTCCATGTTGATGGATCTTTGGACTCACTCGTTTTTGAAAAGATTGAGACATGCGAACCATGTCTATTGGTAGATATGCATGAAGAAACTCCATACAGATGGATCATTTGGACTCACTTGATTTTGAATCACTTGAGACATGCAAATCATAACACATGGTCAAGATGACTGAAAGGCCTCATTTTCAGTAAGATGGAACAAGAAAGCAACTTGTTGGAAGTAATACATTTTGATGTGTGCAGTCCAATGAGTGCTGAGGCACGCAGCGGATATCGTTATGTTCTTACTTCACAGATGATTTGAGTAGATGCTGAGTATATTTACTTGATGAAACACAAGTCTGAATTATTGAAAGGTTCAAGTAATTTCAGAGTGAAGTTGAAGATCGTCGTGACAAGAGGATAAAATGTCTATGATATGATCATAGAAATGAATATCTGAGTTACGAGTTTGGCACACAATTAAGACATTGCGGAAATTGTTTCACAACTAATACCGCCTGGAACACCATAGTGTGATGGTGTGTCCGAACATCATAACTGCACCCTATTGGATATGGTGCATACCATGATATCTCTTATCGAATTACCGCTATCGTTTATGGGCTAGGCATTAGAGAGAACCGCATTCACTTTAAATAGGGCACCACGCAATCCGTTGAGACGACACCGTATGAACTATGGTTTAGAGAAACCTAAGCTGTCGTTTCTTAAAAGTTTGGGGCTGCGACGCTTATGTGAAAAAGTTTCAGGCTGATAAGCTCGAACCCAAAGCGGATAAATGCATCTTCATAGAATACCCAAAACAGTTGGGTATACCTCCTATTTCAGATCCGGAAGCAAAGTGATTGTTTCTAGAAACAGGTCCTTTCTCGAGGAAAAGTTTCTCTCGAAAGAATTGAGTGGGAGGATGGTGGAGACTTGATGAGGTTATTGAACCATCACTTCAACTAGTGTGTAGCAGGGCACAGGAAGTTGTTCCTGTGGCACCTACACCAATTGAAGTGGAAGCTTATGATAGTGATCATGAAACTTCGGATCAAGTCACTACCAAACCTCGTAGGTCGACAAGGATGCGTACTACTTCAGAGTGGTACTAATCCTGTCTTGGAAGTCATGTTGCTAGACAACAATGAACCTACGAGCTATGGAGAAGCGATGGTGGGCCCGGATTCCGACGAATGGCTCAAGGCCATAAAATTCGAGAGAGGATCCGTGTATAAAAGCAAAGTATAGACTTTGGAAGAACTACTTGATGGTCGTAAGGCTGTTGGGTGCAGATGGATTTTAAAAGGAAGACGGACAATGATGGTAAGTGTCACCATTAAGAAAGCTCGACTTGTCGTTAAGATGTTTTCCGACAAGTTCAAGGAGTTGACTACGATGAGACTTTCTCACTCGTAGCGATGCTAAGATTCTGTTGGAATTATATTAGCAGTTACTGCATTATTTATGAAATCTTGCAGATAGGATGTCAAAACATTGTTTCCTCGACGATTTTCTTGAGGAAAGGTTGTATGTGATACAACCAGAAGGTTTTGTCAATCCTGAAAGATGCTAACAAGTATGCAAAGCTCCAGCAATCCTTCTTAGGACTGGAGTAAGCATCTCGGAGTTGGAATGTACGCTTTGATGAGATGATCAAAGATTTTGGGTTTATACAAAGTTTATGAGAAACTTGTATTTCCAAAGAAGTGAGTGGGAGCACTATAGAATTTTTGATGAGTATATGTTGTTAACATATTGTTGATGAGAAATGATGTAGAATTTTTGGAAAGCATACAGGGTTATTTGAAAAGTGTTTTTCAATGGAAAACCTGGATTAAGCTACTTGAACATTGAGCATCAAGATCTATAAGGATAGATCAAAAACGCTTAATAGTACTTTCAAATGAATACATACCGTGACAAGATTTTGAAGGAGTTCAAAATAGATCAGCAAAGAAGGAGTTCTTGGCTGTGTTACAAGGTGTGAGTGTTGAGTAAGACTCAAGACCTGACCACGACAGGAGAGAGAGAAGGGACGAAGGTCATCCCCTATGCTTTAGACGTAGGCTCTACAGTATGCTATGTTGTGTACCGCACCTGAAGTGTGCCTTGCCATGAGTTAGTCAAGGGGTACAATAGTGATCCAGGAAGGGATCACATGACAGCGGTCGAACTTATCCTTAGTATCTAGTGGACTAAGGAATTTTCTCGATTATGGAGGTGGAAAAGGAGTTCATCGTAAAGGGTTATGTCGATGCAAACTTTGACACTAATCCGGATGACTCTGAGTAGTAAACCGGATTCGTATAGTAGAGCAGTTATTTGGAATAGCTCCAAGTAGCGCGTGGTAGCTGCATCTACAAGATGACATAGAGATTTGTAAATCACACACGAATCTGAATGTTGCAGACCCGTTGACTAAAACCTCTCTCGTAAGCATAACATGATCAAACCCTAGAACTCATTGAGTGTTAATCACATGGTGATGTGAACTAGATTATTGACTCTAGTAAACTCTTGGGTATTAGTCACATGGCGATGTGAACTTTGAGTGTTAATCACATGGTGATGTGAACTAGATTATTGACTCTAGTGCAAGTGGGAGACTGCTGGAAATATGCCCTAGAGGCAATAATAAAATGGTTATTATTGTATTTCCTTGTTCATGATAATTGTCTATTGTTCATGCTATAATTGTATTAACTGGAAACCGTAATACATGTGTGAATACATAGACCACAACATGTCCCTAGTAAGCCTCTAGTTGACTAGCTCGTTGATCAATAGATGGTTATGGTTTCCTGACCATGGACATTGGATGTCATTGATAATGGGATCACATCATTAGGAGAATGACGTGATGGACAAGACCCAATCCTAAGCATAGCACAAGATCGTGTAGTTCGTTTGCTAAGAGCTTTTCTAATGTCAAGTATCGTTTCCTTAGACCATGAGATTGTGCAACTCCGGGATACCGTAGGAATGCTTTGGGTGTACCAAACGTCACAACGTAACTGGGTGGCTATAAAGGTGCACTACAGGTATCTCCGAAAGTGTCTGTGTAGGGGAACGCAGCAGAAAACAAAAAAAATTCCGACCTACGGACCAGCCCAGGACCACTATGGAGACTGCATACATGGTTTGATCTTTTTCGTTACCGACTCGTAGCGCAGCGGGAAGTAGAGTCGATGACGATCGGCGGTGCAGATCCCCACAGCTAGGATTTACAACCTCCCAACCGCGAGGATGTATACCCTCATCTGCTCCTCAGACAGCCCTCCAGGAGGCGGTCGAACAGCCCCCGGACGGTGTCGCGGACAGCCCTTCGGGAGGACCTTCGAAACTCGAACGGTCACTCGGACAGCCCTTCGGGAGGACCTTCGAAACTCGGACGGTCACACGGACAGCCCTTCGGGAGGCACTCACGAACTAAGACCGAAACTACGATCTCTCTAAAGAGTTGCACACATACGGTGTCATCTATCCGGCAGGGCTTCGCCGTCCAGAACTAGTTCCTGCCGGAACCCAGACAGCCTTACGGCTCTACGAAACTCTTTTCGTGGGAGGGAGAGAAGAAGCCAGATAATGCATGGCATGTGTATGAGAGCAAGGGATGAGTGTGGAGGGCTGCCCCTCCACCTCTATTTATAGGAAATCCCAAGGGGGTAGGGTAGTTTCACAAAAAACCCAAAATGCACATGAATGAAGTCCTTCCACAAGGACCTAGGAGTGAAACCAAGGAACAAGAGGGTCCCCAAGGGGGGATACCCCATGTGGCCGGCCACACCCCCATGAGGGGCCCAAAAAATGGCTCCTATCCATCCATGTCATCCCCAAGATCTTTTGGAGCAAAGCCCCAAAAGGTGGCTTTCCATAAAGTAACCATAAAGCTGATTTTCACTATTCACGACGACATTTTTCAGCGTCTGATCGAACTGAAAATATTTATGTGGGCTAAGAACATTTCCAATACCCACTAAAATGATTTTCAACGCGTTCCGAAACAATTCCGGTTTTAGTGATTTTCATCTGCGAAACGCATCTGAAGTGGCTCCGGCAGCTCCGGAACATTTCCGGTTTTTATCTCAGAAAATTCCAAAAAGCTTCCAGAATGATTCTGGCATCCTCCAAGAATTATCAGGCATGTGCCGAAACCAATTTGACTTAATGGTGTATCCCGAAACAACTTTTCGGTATCATCGAAACTTATCCGATGACCTCTCTCTGCGGTACGATTCCGCTGTCCGAAACTTTTCGGTGTCCGAAACTTTTTCGGTGATTTTCTCTCAGACTCCCTGTCTAGTATTCAGTAGATAGATGACCCTTAAGCATGTGACCCTATAGGTTCGGTGAAGTATAGACATGACCCGGAACCCCTTCCGATCAATGATCAACATCGGAGCCGTGGACACCCATATTGACCCCTATACCCACACGAATAAATATTCGAGTGAACCTCCAGTTGCCGTGTGCTATTCCTGTTGCTTCGCAATATGTTGCAAATACCCGAGGTGAGACATGTTGGCATTCCCGTGGATCAACAACTTGTCCACTATGCTAGTTACCTCGTTACCGGTATTGTTCTCTTTTCTCGTTATCGTGTTCCGGCATCCCCGTGATCAAATCACAAAGTGTCTGGCCAGACGATGATGGATACCGTAACACCGAGAGGGCCCAGAGATATCTCTCCATCGTCGGAGGAGCAAATCCCAATCTTGAGCTATCAAGTTACTTGACACACTTTTCCATGAACCCGTAAGCCGCCGTAATAGCCACCCATTTACGGATGACGTTTAACAAACCCCAAAGTTCATGAAGCAAGCATGAAGAAACTCGATACTCTCATGGTCTAAGGAATCATGCAAACTTTAACCATCTCTGTGTTATGTACCAATAAACTTGTGACGAATGAATCTCATAGCATAACATCATGCCGGGTCGATTCAACACAAATGTTCTCTTAACATTATGCCCTCAAGGTTGCTGACATAGACATGCCCATGATCAGGAAAACATAACCATCAACACTTGAGCTAGTCTTAGAGGCCATACTAGGAATACATTTTACCGTTTATTATTCCACACGTGCATATGAGTCTTCCTCCGAGCCTCGTGGTTATTGCAGACTCGAGAACCATAGCAGTTATAGCATGGAACATAAACATAATTATGAACTCGGAGTTAAATAATATCATTTATTATTGCCTCTAGGGCATATCTCCTACAGTCTGTTGGGTTGGCACGAATCGAGACTGGGATTTGTCACTCCGTATGACGGAGAGGTATCTCTGGGCCCACTCGGTAATGCATCATCATAATGAGCTCAATGTGACTAATGAGTTAGCCACGGGATCATGCGTTACGGAATGAGTAAAGAGACTTGCCGGTAACGAGATTGAACAAGGTATAGGGATACGGACGATCGAATCTCGGGCAAGTAACATACCGATAGACAAAGGGAATTGTATACGGGATCGATTGAATCCCCGACATCGTGGTTCATCCGATGAGATCATCGTGGAACATGTGGGAGCCAACAAGGGTATCCAGATCCCACTGTTGGTTATTGGCCGGAGAACGTCTCGGTCATGTCTGCATGGTTGCCGAACCCGTAGGGACTACACACTTAAGGTTCGGTGACGCCAGAGTTGTTATGGGAAATAGTATGTGGTTACCGAAGGTTGTTCGGAGTCCCGGATGAGATCCCGGACATGACGAGGAGCTCCGGAATGGTCCGGAGGTGAAGATCGGTATATTGGACGAAGGGTATTGGAGTCCGGAATTGTTCCGGGGGTACCAGGCTATGGCCAGCATGTCCGAAAGGGGTTTCGGAGGCCCCGGCAAGTGTTGGGGGGCCTTATGGGCCAAGGGGAAGTGTCAAACCAGCCCACTAAGGGATTGTGCGCCCCTCCCAACCCCTCTCACGTAACCAGGAGAGGTGGGGGCGCCACCCCTAGGATAGCCGCCCCTCCCGGCTTGGGGGGCAAGTTTCCTAGGGGGTGGGGGCACCCAAACCCATCTAGGGTTTCCCCTGGCCGCCGCCTCCTCCTCTAGATCCATCTAGAGGGGCCGGACCCTCTCCCCTCCCCCTATATATAGTGAGGGGGTGGGAGGGAAGCCATACCCTTCCCTTGGCGCAGCCCCCTTCCTCCTCATACATCTCCTCCTCCATAGTGCTTGGCGAAGCCCTGCCGGAGAACCACGAGCTCCATTGCCACCATGCCGTCGTGCTGCTGGAGTTCTCCCTCAACTTCTCCTCTCCCCTTACTGGATCAAGAAGGAGGAGATGTCCCCGGGCTGTACGTGTGTTGAACGCGGAGGCGTCGTCCGTTCGACGCTAGATCGGATCTTCCGCGATTTGAATCGCCGCGAGTACGACTCCATCAACCGCGTTCTTGTAACGCTTCCGCTTAGCGATCTTCAAGGGTATGAAGATGCACTCCCTCTCTCTCGTTGCTAGCATCTCCTAGATTGATCTTGGTGACATGTAGGAAATTTTAGAATTATCGCTACGTTCCCCATCATGAGGCAGAATGAGGAGGCTCTTTCATAGGAGATATCTCCTGATTATTTACGTGCGAGGCAGGGAGAAGACCGGGATAGTCGGCAGTGATGGCCACTTCCATGCCGTCATAGCTCGCCTGGTAGAACACCCCATCCTCGAGCTCCACATATATGTCCGGATCCTCTTCAAATCCAGGGTCAAGGTCCCGGTTATGGTTCTCTGGCTGTGGGGCGGGGCGGTGTAGCCCCTTGGTGATTTTTCGCCATTCCTGTTACGAATGGACGGAGTAATGTTCGTTAAAAGTGACTCAGGGAGTAGATTGAATGGAATAATGGGATTGTAACTCACCCAACTAGTAGGGTTGTACATGGAAAATCCATCCCGACGCTTGATGCGAAGGAATTCCTCTTCCTCCCCTTTGAATAGTTCGACCAATATCTTGGCCAAAGCGGCGGGGGTGTCCGGACCTTTTCGACCGCAACGGGAGGCGTCATCTTCCCCATTGTAGTGCCACATAGGAAGCCCTCTGTATTGGAGTGGCTGAACCCCTCGCACTATGGAAGTCGCCATTACGTCGACTATTGATAATCCGGGCTGGGCAAGCGTCTTTATCTTGCTAATCAGTTGACGGACTTCCGCACTATCTTCCTCCTCGAGGCTCCGAGGGCGCCAGCTGTGGCATTTCTTCAACGGAACCCTTGTAAATTCGAGAAGACCCATTCGAACTGGGTCTGGAAGGGCGACGTCCTCGATATAGAACCATTCGGAAGGCCATTCTTCGGATGCCTTCTTCCGCGTGCCGGACAGGTATCCGGTCCCGGCGATGCGCCATACTTCGGCTCCGCCCACTTCAAATATTGATCCATCTTGGTTGCGAGGGACGAGGCAGAATAGCTTCCTCCACAAATCAAAATGGGCCTCGCAACCCAAGAATAGCTCGCAAAGAGTGACGTAGCCCGTGATGTGCAGGATGGAGGCAGGAGTGAAGTTGTGCAGTTGGAAGCCATAATACTCTAGAAGCCCTCGGAGGAACGGATGGATTGGAAATCCGACGCCTCTTAGCAAGTAGGGGATGAAGCACACTCGCTCCCCCCTGGATGGGTTGTGGAAATTCTCAGCCTGAGCCCCGCCGTTGAAGGAATTCAATCCTACTCGAACGGGGACTAGATCCGCAGGGGGAAGGAATCCCTGTGTTTGCAGCTTCACCAACTGACCGTGAGATATGAAACATCTCTCCCAATTGCCTTTTTCTGGGCCGTGGGGACGGGAGGAAGAGCTAGGAGCGCTGGCCATGTTGGAATGGTTTTTCCTAGCAAGCTCTGAGGATTTTTTGCATGATATAGAATGGATCTGAGATCCAATCCCGTTAAATAGACGCTGTTCTTACATGGCCGGGGTGTTATATGTGAAAATACCCTGACCTCCCGCATTCGCTCGACACGTGGAAGCTGAAGTTGTTGACGCACAGAAGCCGAGGGGCACAACGTTAAATGGAGTGCCGAATATATCTCTTTGAAAGTCATCGGAGGAAGAACCCGCCTTGCAATGCCGAAGACAATCTGCGCGCTGGACACATCGTCATTGAAGCCTGGTTCGGGGGCTACCGAGGGAGTCCTGGATTAAGGGGTCCTCAGGCATCCGACCTGTTATACATGGGCCGGATTGATCGGCCGTGAAGATACGAAGACCGAAGACTCTCTCCCGTGTCCGGATGGGACTCTCCTTGGCGTGGAAGGCAAGCTTGGCGACCAAATATGAAGATTCCTTTCTCTGTAACCGACCTGATGTAACCCTAGAACCCTCCGGTGTCTATATAAACCGGAGGGCTTAGTCCGTAGAGGATGAATAATCATAATCATAGTCATACAGGCTAGACTTCTAGGGTTTTAGCCATTACGATCTCGTGGTAGATCAACTCTTGTAATACTCATATTCATCAAGATCAATCAAGCAAGAAGTAGGGTATTACCTCTGTAGAGAGGGCCCGAACCTGGGTAAACATTGTGTCCCCCGTCTCCTGTTACCCTCAACCTTAGACGCACAGTTTGGGACCCCCTACCCGAGATCCACCAGTTTTGACACTGACACCCGGAGCTTTACACCACAATGATTGAGCTCCGAACACCACCAACTGTCTAGGGCGCCCAAGCACCCAAGAGGAACAAGCTCAAGGGTACCAAGCACCCAAGAGTAATAAGCTTCTCAACTTGTAACTTCCACGTATCACGTGGAGAACTCAAACCGATGCACCAAATGCAATGGCAAGGGCACACGGAGTGCCCAAGTCCTTCTCTCTCAAGTCCCACCGAAGCAACTAATTCTGGGGAGGAAAATGAGAGGAAGAACAAGAAGGAGAACACCAAGAACTCCAAGATCTAGATCCAAGGGGTTCCCCTCACATAGAGGAGAAAGTGATTGGTGGAAATGTGGATCTAGATCTCCTCTCTCTTTTCCCTCAAAAACTAGCAAGAATCCATGGAGGGATTGAGAGTTAGCAAGCTCGAAGAAGGTCAGCAATGGGGCAAGAACACGAGCTCAAAGGATAAGGTTCATTGGGGAAGAAGACCCCCTTTTATAGGTGGGGAAAAATCCAACCGTTATCCTCACAGCCCGCACCGAGCGGTACTACCGCTCCAAGGAGCGGTACTACCGCTAGGGCGGCTGTAGCCAAATGAAACACTACTACAACGGGGCAACAGAGTGGTACTACTGCCGGAGGGGTACTACTGCCTGCCCTTGTGGTACTACCGCAGGGGTAGTATTCAACGGCCACACAGGTGCAGCACACAGCAGTATACACGGTGAGGTAGCGGTACTACCGCTGGGGATAGCGGTACTACCGTGCGTCCACGGATGTAAAAAATTACTGCCGCGCCTACATCCGCTGGAGCTAGCTTTGAGTAGAAAGCCGGCATGGTACTACCGCTCGCAGGGAGCGGTACTACCGCGTAGGGACGGAAGTAAAAAATTACTTCCGCGCCTACTTCCGTGCGTGACAATGTTCTGGGCTAGAGGCCGTGGTACTACTGCTCACCAGGAGCGGTACTACCGCTGGCCCCTGCGGTACTACCGCTCCCTTGAGCAGTACTACCGCACGCCACAGAGGCTTTAGCACTTGGCTGCCTTCATATCGCAGCTAAAGCCAACAAAAGGATCCAATAAAACCAGAACTGCCATAACTTCTGCAAATGATCTCCGAATTGAGAAAACTCAAGCTTGTTGGATAGAAGACAACGAGTAGCATCAAAACAGCGAGTAAGAAGGGGCAAGGGAGGTATGCCTAACATATAGAGGAGTGAAACCTCCAACAGAGAAGAACCGGCATAACCTCCAACATCGAAAACATCATAGAAGATGCAGGTGAACTCCGTTTTCGATGAACTCGAGCTTGTCATCAAGATGACCATAAGCTCTAAGACTCACAAAGAGAATCAAACAAGAACCAAGAAAGATGATGCAAGGATGCAATGGTTTGAGCTCTCTACGAATGATACGATAAAGCTACTCATTGAGAGCCCCCCTTGATAGTACGGCAATCGATCCTATAACCCGGTCTCCCAACTACCACCATGAGATCGGTAAAATAGAAAACCTATCAAGGGCAAACCTTTGCCTTGCACATGGTCCACTTGAGCTAGATGATGACGATCTTGACTCCCTCAAGTTGGACCACCTTTCTTGATTGCGTTGGCTCGATGAAGACTAGTTGATTGCTCCCCCATACTCCACTATGGGTGAGCCACTCTTCCGCACATCTTCACAAATCCATTGTCACCACAATGGACGGCAAGCTTCAAGCATTTGATTTCTTCGTGATGCTCCACTTGAACTTGCACACTGCTAGCTCTTGAGCATGCGTTGGTTTTCCCTTGAAGAGGAAAGGGTGATGCAACAAAGTAGCGTACGTATTTCCCTCAGTTTTTGAGAACCAAGGTATCAATCCAGTAGGAGACTACACGCAAATTGCCTAGTACCTGCACAAACAATCAAGAACCTTGCAACCAACGCGATAAAGGGGTTGTCAATCCCTTCACGGCCACTTGCAAAAGTGAGATCTGATAAAGATAATAAGATAATTTTTTGGTATTTTTGTTGTATAGATTGGAAAATAAAGATTGCAAAATAAACGGCGACAGAAATTGGCTAGTTGACGGGAAACTAATATGATTTAAAATAGACCTGGGGGCCATAGGTTTCACTAGTGGCTTCTCTCATGATAGCATATATTACGGTGGGTGAACAAATTACTGCCGAGCAATTGATAGAAAAGCGCATAGTTATGAGAATATCTAGGCATGATTATGAACATAGGAATCACGTCCGTGTCAAGTAGACCGAAACAATTCTGCATCTACTACTATTACTCCACACATCAACCGCTATCCAACATGCATCTAGAGTATTAAGTTCATAAGAACAGAGTAACGCATTAGGCAAGATGACATGATGTAGAGGGATAAACTCAAGCAATATGATATAAACCCCATCTTTTTATCCTCGATGGCAACAATACAATACGTGCCTTGCTGCCCCTGCTGTCACTGGGAAAGGACACCACAAGATTGAACCCAAAGCTAAGCACTTCTCCCATTGCAAGAAAGATCAATCTAGTAGGCCAAACCAAACTGATAATTCAAAGAGACTTGCAAAGATATCAAATCATGCATATAAGAATTCAGAGAAGAACCAAATATTGTTCATAGATAATCTTGATCATAAACCCACAATTCATCGGATCTCGGCAAACACACCGCAAAAAGTATTACATCGAATAGATCTCCAAGAAGATCGAGGAGAACTTTGTATTGAGATCCAAAGAGAGAGAAGAAGCCATCTAGCTAATAACTATGGACCCGAAGGTCTGTGGTAAACTACTCACACATCATCGGAGAGGCTATGGTGTTGATGTAGAAGCCCTCCATGATCGATTCCCCCTCCGGCGGAGCGCCGGAAAAGGCCCCAAGATGGGATCTCACAAGTACAGAAGGTTGCGGCGGTGGAAAAAGTGCTTCGTGGCTCTCCTGGATGTTTTCAGGGTATGAGAGTATATATAGGCGAAAGAAGTAGGTCGGTGGAGCCACGAGGGGCCCATGAGGGTGGGGGGCGCGCCCTCCTTCCTCGTGGCCGCCTCGTTGCTTCCTTGACGTCCACTCCAAGTCTCCTGGATTGCGTTTGTTCCAAAAACGATCCTCGCGAAGGTTTCATTCCGTTTGGATTCCGTTTGATATTCCTTTTCTGCGAAACACTGAAATAGGCAAAAAACAACAATTTGCACTGGGCCTTCGGTTAATAGGTTAGTCCCAAAAATAATATAAAAGAGCATAATAAAGCCCATTAAACATCCAAAACAGATAATATAATAGCATGGAACAATCAAAAATTATAGATACGGTGGAGACGTATCAAGCATCCCCAAGCTTAATTCCTGCTCGTCCTCGAGTAGGTAAATGATAAAACAAATTTTTTGATGTGGAATGCTACCTAACATAATTTTCAATGTAATTCTATTTATTGTGGCATGAATGCTTAGATCCAAAAGATCCTAGACAAATTTTTATTATCAACATAAAAATAGTAATACTTCAAGCATGCTAACCAAGCAATTATGTCTTACCAAAATAACATAGCCAAAGAAAGCTCATCCCTACAAAATCATATAGTTTGGCCATGCTTCATTTTCGTCACACAAAATGCTCCCATCATGCACAACCCTGGTTTCAGCCAAGCAATTGTTTCATACTTAGCCTTTTCAAACTCTTTCAACTTTTACGGAATATATGAGCGCAAGCCATGGACATAGCACTATGGGTGGAATAGCATATGATGATGGGGGTTATGTGAGCAGACAAAAAGAAGGATAAAGTCTCACATTGACGCGGCTAATCAACGGGCTATGGAGATGCCCATCAATTGATATCAATGCGAGGAGTAGGGATTGCCATGCAACAGATGCACTAGAGCTATAAATATATGAAAGCCCATCAAAAGAAACTAAGTGGGTGTGCATCCAACTTGCTTGCTCACGAAGACCTAGGGCATTTTGAGAAAGCCCATCATTGGAATATACAAGCCAAGTTCTATAATGAAAAATTCCCACTAGTATATGAAAGTGACAAAATAAGAAACTCTCTATCATGAAGATCATGGTGCTATTTTGAAGCACAAGTGTGGAAAAAGGATAGTAACATTGTCCCTTCTCTCTTTTTCTCTCATTTTTTTGTTTTTTTGTTTGGGCTTCTTTGGCCTTTTTTTATTTGGGCTTCTTTGGCCTCTTTATTTATTTATTTTTTTCTCATCGGGAGTCTCATCCCGACTTGTGGGGGAATCATAGTCTCCATCATCCTTTCCTCACATGGGACAATGCTCTAATAATGAAAATCATCACACTTCTATTTACTTACAACTCAAGAATTACAACTCGATCCTTAGAACAAAATATGACTATGTGAATGCCTCCGGCGGTGTACCGGGATATGCAATGAATCAAGAGCGACATGTATGAAAGAATTATGAAGGTGGCTTTGCCACAAATACGATGTCAACTACATGATCATGCAAAGCAATATGACAATGATGGAGCGTGTCATAATAAACGGAACAGTGGTAAGTTGCATGGCAATATATCTCGGAATGGCTATGGAAATGCCATAATAGGTAGGTATGGTGGCTGTTTTGAGGAAGATATAAGGAGGCTTATGTGTGATAGAGCGTATCATATCACGGGGTTTGGATGCATCGGCGAAGTTTGCACCAACTCTCGAGGTGAGAAAGGGCAATGCACGGTACCGAAGAGGCTAGCAATGATGGAAGGGCGAGAGTGCGTATAATCCATGGACTCAACATTAGTCATAAAGAACTCACATACTTATTGCAAAAATCTACAAGTCAACAAAACTAAGCACTACGCGCATGCTCCTAGGGGAAGGGTTGGTAGGTGTTAACCATCGCGCGATCCCGACCTCCACTCATAAGGAAAGCAATCAAAGAACACCCCATGCTTCAAATTTGTCACACAACGTTTACCATACGTGCATGCTACAGGACTTGCCAACCTCAACACAAGTATTTCTCAATTCCACAATTACCCAACTAGCATGACTCTAACATTACAACCTTTATATCTGAAAACAATTATGAAGTATCAAATTTATCATAGTATTTAATGCACTCTATATGAAAGTTTTTATTATACCCATCTTGGATGCCTATCATATTAGGACTAATTTTATAGCCAAAGCAAACTACCATGCTGTTCTAAAGGACTCTCAAAATAATATAAGTGAAGCATGAGAGATCAATAATTCCTACAAATTAAAATCACCACCGTGCTCTAAAAAGGGTATAAGTGAAGCACTAGAGCAAAATTATCTAGCTCAAAATATATAAGTGAAGCACATAGAGTATTCTCATAAATTCCGATTCATGTGTGTCTCTCCCAAAAGGTGTGTACAGCAAGGATGATTGTGGTAAAGTAAAAAGCAAAGACTTAAATCATACAAGACGCTCCAAGCAAAACACATATCATGTGGTGAATAAAAATATAGCCTCGAGTAAAGTTACCGATAGACGAAGACGAAAGAGGGGATGCCTTCCGGGGCATCCCCAAGCTTAGGCTTTTGGTTGACCTTGAATTTTACCTTGGGGTGCCTTGGGCATCCCCAAGCTTAGGCTCTTGCCACTCCTTATTCCAAAATCCATCAAATCTTTACCCAAAAACTTGAAAACTTGAAAACACAAAACTCAAACAGAAAATCTCATGAGCTCTGTTAGTATAAGAAAACAAACCACCACCTTAAGGTACTGCAATGAACTCATTCTTTATTTATATTGGTGTTAAACCTACTGTATTCCAACTTCTCTATGGTTCGTACCCCCCGATACTAGCCATAGATTCATCAAAATAAGCAAACAACACACTAAAAACAGAATCTGTCAAAAACAGAACAGTCTGTAGAAATCTAATAGTTTCAAATACTTCTGTAACTCCAAAAATTCTGAGGAATTAGGAAGTCCTAAGCAATTTGTTTATTAATATTCTGCAAAAAGAATCAACTGAAAAGCACGTTCCTGTGATTTATGAAAACTAATTTCGTGCGCGCAAAAGTTTCTGCTTTTTAGCAAGATCAAATTAACTATCACCATAGGTTATCCTAAAGGTTCTACTTGGCACAAACACTAATTAAAACATAAAACCACATCTAACCAGAGGCTAGATGAAATATTTATTACTAAACAGGAACAAAAAGTAAGGAACAAAAATAAAATTGGGTTGCCTCCCAACAAGCGCTATCGTTTAACGCCCCTAGCTAGGCATAAAAACAAGAATAGATCCAGGTATTGCCATAATGATAGGGCAAATCGCGAAAACTCATCTCATACTCCCTACGTTCAGCAGCAAGCTTTCTTTGCGGCAGGCAAAAATAATCAAAAGGGCTAAATTTAATGGGACAAAAGTCCCCAAGATCAAGCTTGGGAGGTATTGGTTCCTCCTTCGGCCCCTCATATTGCACAACCAATTCATCATTATAAGCATTCTTTTGGCAAAAAGTCATGAGCCTATGTTCAAGAGGAAATCCTAACCCATTATTCTGAATAGCAAAATCATCATTAAGTTTAGAGATTCTATCAACTAGAACATCGGTAGGAACCTTTTTTCTAAGGTTTTCATTATAAGCAACATGATCTAAAGATCGTAAACGCATTATGTCTTCTTGATTAAAAAGGATAGCTTATATGGGAGGACGGCAAGCGTCCACCCTATAATGCGCAAAAATTTCATTGGCCTCTTTCATTATAAATCTGAACTCATGTGCTAAAAATATAGTAGCTACACGCTTAACAGAAGAATGCTCAATATTGAAAAATTCTAGGAAAATCCTTTGTATGCAAGGATGCATATGCATAAATTGTCTTTCAAGTTCAACTATGAGAAAAGATATAGCATCCGCGAGACTACTAGTTCTATGAAGAATAGACCCTCCCATAGTGGGCAAAGCACCGGCACAAGTAAAGAAATCTTGAGTAACTCCTTTTCCAATAATATTACCACTACCAATCCAAAACTTTTTAGTGTGTAGAATAGCGGATTCTTCATCTGGATTATCAAAAGTATCAAGGTTTCCCCCATTGTTACTATTATCTTTTTCGACGATAACCTCCCCAATTTCAGACATGATGGCGACAAACCTCACTAAGAACGGGCACACAAGAAGCAAGCGAAAAGAGACGAATGAAAAAGGGCGAATAAAACGACAAAGGTGAAGTGGGGGAGAGGAAAACGAGAGGCAAATGGCAAATAATGTAATGCGAGGGAGAAGAGTTTGTGATGGGTACTTGGTATGTCTTGACTTGTGCGTAGACCTCCCCGGCAATGGTGGCAGAAATCCTTCTTGCTACCTCTTGAGCATGCGTTGGTTTCCCTTGAAGAGGAAAGGGTGATGCAGCAAAGTAGCGTAAGTATTTCCCTCAGTTTTTGAGAACCAAGGTATCAATCCAGTAGGAGACTACACGCAAATCGCCTAGTACCTGCACAAATAATCAAGAACCTTGCAACCAACGCGATAAAGGGGTTGTCAATACCTTCACGGCCACTTGCAAAAGTGAGATCTGATAAAGATAATAAGATAATATTTTTGGTATTTTTGTTGTATAGATTGGAAAATAAAGGTTGCAAAATAAACGGTGACAGAAATTGGCTAGTTGACGGGAAACTAATATGATGTAAAATAGACCCGGGGGCCATAGGTTTCACTAGTGGCTTCTCTCATGATAGCATATATTACGGTGGGTGAACAAATTACTGCCGAGCAATTGATAGAAAAGCACATAGTTATGAGAATATCTAGGCATGATCATGAACATAGGCATCACGTCCGTGTCAAGTAGACCGAAACGATTCTGCATCTACTACTGTTACTCCACACATCGACCGCTATCCAACATGCATCTAGAGTATTAAGTTCATAAGAACAGAGTAACGCATTAGGCAAGATGACATGATGTAGAGGGATAAACTCAAGCAATATGATATAAACCCCATCCTTTTATCCTCGATGGCAACAATACAATACGTGCCTTGCTGCCCCTGCTGTCACTGGGAAAGGACACCGCAAGATTGAACCCAAAGCTAAGCACTTCTCCCATTGCAAGAAAGATCAATCTAGTAGGCCAAACCAAACTGATAATTCGAAGAGACTTGCAAAGATATCAAATCATGCATATAAGAATTCAGAGAAGAATCAAATATTGTTCATAGATAATCTTGATCTTAAACTCACAATTCATCGGATCTCGGCAAACACACCGCAAAAAGTATTACATCGAATAGGTCTCCAAGAAGATCGAGGAGAACTTTGTATTGAGATCCAAAGAGAGAGAAGAAGCCATCTAGCTAATAACTATGGCCCCGAAGGTCTGTGGTAAACTACTCACACATCATCGGAGAGGCTATGGTGTTGATGTAGAAGCCCTCCGTGATCGATTCCCCCTTCGGCGGAGCGCCGGAAAAGGCCCCAAGATGGGATCTCACGGGTACAGAAGGTTGCGACGGTGGAAAAAGTGTTTCGTAGCTCTCCTGGATGTTTTCAGGGTATGAGAGTATATATAGGCGAAAGAAGTAGGTCGGTGGAGCCACGAGGGGCCCACGAGGGTGGGGGGCGCGCCCTCCTGCTTCGTGGCCGCCTCGTTGATTCCTTGACGTCCACTCCAAGTCTCCTGGATTGCGTTTGTTCCAAAAACGATCCTCGTGAAGGTTTCATTCCGTTTGGATTCCGTTTGTTATTCCTTTTCTGCGAAACATTGAAATAGGCAAAAAAACCAGCAATTTGCACTGGGCCTTCGGTTAATAGGTTTGTCCCAAAAATAATATAAAAGAGCATAATAAAGCCCATTAAACATCCAAAACAGATAATATAATAGCATGGAACAATAAAAAATTATAGATACGTTGGAGACGTATCACACACCGCAACCTAACCCCACAAAAAACTCTCACGAATACCATGGTATAGCATACAAAGCATAATGGACAATGCTTACCATACCATGGGATCACTTGATCCCTTGGTACATCTTGTATGCTTTGTGTGTTGATCAACTTGATTCACTCTTGACTTAATCTTGATCAACCTTGAATCTTTCGAACTCTCTTCATTTGGATGATGTCTTGAAGGTAGACATGAATGATCACACAATCTTCTTCTCCAAGACATGCTTGCAATAAGCTCAACTCTCACATGACCAATCTTTGGATAATTCCTTAAAAGCACCTCTGTCAACACATAAACTCCTTGAAACCAACACATGGACTTCAAGACATGCCTATGGACAAATCCTTCAAATATAACTCAATGCAACCATTAGTCCATACAGATTGTCATCAATTACCAAAACCACACATGGGGGCACCGCATGTCCTTTCACCCGTTAACAGCCCAGACCAATGGGGATTTTCCACGTGTAAAATTCTTATTGGCCGGAGGAAACACGTGTTGGCTCACCGTTGGGACAGATGTCATCCACTCATTGGACAGGAGGCGACTATGATACGTCGACACGTGGCACGGCCCAACAGAGGCCCATTCCGGTGAAAAGGCCGTCCCAGCTAAAGGCCCACCATGTTTTTTCAGACACTAGTGGGCTGGCCCGTTAACAACCTGCCATGTTTTGGGTCAAATTGAGGCCCATACTACATCAGGCCCATTCACAGCCTGCCGCGTTTTGGGCCAAATTACGGCCAATATTGGATCAGGCCCGTTAACAGGCCACTGTTCTTTTGGGCCCATTCTAAGACATGTTTGTATTTCAGCCTGTTAAATGCTCGTTTACCAGTTTGGCCCGATAATAGTTTCGGCCTGTTAGCGGCCCGTGGTGTATCTGGGACGTTGTCGGCCCGGTTTAACTTTAGGCCATTTAACGACCCATGCATAAACTGGGCTATTTCTTGTCCAAAGTAACTTTAGGCCTCTTAACGGCCCGTAGTCTTCGTGGATAAATTTCAGCCCAACTGGCCTATCGGCCTGTTAATGGCCCGTGTAACAGTTGGGCCTAATTACAGCCCGCGTTGAATCCGGCCTGCTTACAGCCCATCTGATAATGGCCCGTGACACTTTTGGGCCTATGGCCCACGCGGATACCGGCGTGCTTAAAGCCCATAATTTTATTTGGCCAAACAGACCCGAGATATATTTTGGCCTGTTAATTGCTCGTCCTATTTGGCCCCAACATTGGCCTTAGGCAGTTTCGGCCTGTATTGGCCCGTGAATTTTTTGGCTCAACACTAGCCCAATCTAGATTTTAGCCTGTTAAAAGCCCATATTCTCTGGCCCAGCTGGCCAGAACTTTACTCGACCTGTTAAAGGCAGGAAACTACTATAGGTTTAGACCTACTAATGGCCCAAGATGATAATAGGCCCACGTTTTGGCCCATATGACTAACGGGCCGGCCTGAAGACCGACAACACTGAGATCCACTGAACCTTCCGACCTAAATTACAGCATACCGACCAAGAATAAACCTAGACTATACAACAAAGAAATTTGGGTATAGCCTAGTGCAGGTTAAGGCATAGCCTAGTGGTTGGAAGGGGCTGATGCCTTCCCATCCACCCAGGTTCAAGGCATGGTACTTGCAATTTGGGTTTGTTGCACCAATTATACTGTAGGGGGTCCCCTTACAGTCTTTCTGTCAAAAAAAAAGTTCACCGCCAGTGATAATAAAGGGCAACCAAACATCAAATTACATAAACTGGGCAGGTCGCCACCAGTGGAAGTTAATAGGCGGACAAAATAATAGACAGAACCGACAGCACTTCAACACAGTTCAAGAAAGGTTAGCCCGGCCCGGGAGCTGTAGCGCAAGCAGCTTAGCAACCTAATGAGACTGCGCTTCTTTGCCGCTCATACCACCAACTTAAGCTGGATAGCATCAATAAACGTCATGTACTTATGGTTAATCTTGCATAGAGATTGGAATTTCAGTCGTATTTGAGTGGAAGCATGTATTTCTGCTTGAATTTCAGACTGAAGAAGTCGAACAGATTCAGGCGGCGACTTCATTGAGCTTGTGTCATCGAGTAAGTTTGACACTACATCAAGATGTGACTTCGTGGTTGTATCCCTACCCTCAATATGTGTTGCCTTCTCCTCTGGAATATGTGTTAGAGGGACAAGCAATGGGTTCGTCTCACTATCATTGTGGCAGTTCTTCCTAGCAGCAATGTTGTCACCCTGAAAGAGAAACAAGTAGGTAGATAACAAGTTTTGCACGTATAAGCATTAGTGCTGTCAATTCATCTAATTTCTTTGTCAGAAATAAAGAGACACTATTTAAAATAACATTAACATAATAGGCATTGTTCATAGTTAAGACGGCAGGAAATGGCATTGTGCAGGAGCGGCCAGCTTCACCAGACCACTGGATTACAGATCAAGAACACAAGCATAGATGTAGTTCTAAACAACGTATAAGCATGAATGGTGAGTGTACTGTCAATTTATACCATTTCAGATTGGTAAATAAAGAGACACGATTTAAATAACATTAATATAATAAGGCATTATTCATAGTTGAGACATAGCAGGATATGACATTGTGCTGTTGTTGGTAGTCTCACCACACCACTGGATTACAGATCAAGAACACAAGCATACACATAGTGCTAAAGAAGATAACTTGCTATGTTTAGTTTAATTTACATGGTATGAATAAGGAACTAGATTGTACAACTAAATACTGAAATTGAGAAGGACAAACTTATGTTTATGTATTTCTACTTTATAAACTTTGAACAACAATTTGATGCAGACGACAAAAATAAACAACATTTGCACTCATAGCTATCCAAATATACACAACAAAGTTTGAAGGCTCGAGGAGGACAAACTTACATTAGTAGTGAAGACATGCTCTATAAAGGCCTTGCCCATATTGATGGGGGGGGGGAATTCAAGAAGTTTACCGCACACTCTTCTTCAAGAGTATTGCCTTTATTCTACATTTTGTTAAGAGTAATATAGATGTGAAAATATAGGAACAAATGGCGATTATTTAACTTAAGATGCAGAGTACAAATGTAAATACAGCATATAGGCAGAAGGCACTGACGAGCAATGCGGAGCTAAACTTCTTCAGTAACATTGGTTTTATTCAATATTTTGTCAAGAGTAAATGTAGATTTGATGTGTAGAAAAATGGAGGACAAGGGAAAATAAGCTGCAAAGTGTACATGAAGAACTAGCTGACAAATATAAGTACAGTGATGAAGGACAACAGATACTTACAAGAACAATGCAGAACTAAATTTCTTCATAGGCATTGGGTTTATTGTACATTAATTTAAGCATTAATATAGATCTGATAATTTGGAGCAAACAGTGAATAAGCAAGCTATAATGCACAATGATGTCACATAATCCACCAGGTATGAATGTAAGGACAGCGATAGGACAATAGGTACTCATAAGAGCAAAGCAGCGACCAGCATAGTTGCGATATCCTAGGTTTTGCGGCGCTGGTTCTATCACCAATATATGTCGGGTGCTATGTGATTTCTTCGGTAGCACCACCTTTTTCAAGGACTTTGCTTATACTCCTTCAGGTTCTGCAACCACCCTCTTCCTTTTGGATGTCTGAAACACAAGAACAACATTTGAATGGAAAAACACGGTATGACGACAAATGGAATAGGTGTTGATAATGGATGGGCATGGCATCTTCACATATATCATGAGTAAACTAAGCAGATGGCGGTGCAACGAAGCAAAAGAAATGCAAGACACCTTATGCAAGATATGTGCAACCAATAAAACCTTGCCAAATTAGAACAGGCACCTTATTGGGAGAATTGGATAGGCCATCTGCCTTTGACTCCTTGAGCTCAGAATAGTCATTAGGATCATATTCTGAATATGAATCTATAGGTCGGGAGCATGTGGGTTTCATTGCATCCACAATGGACCTCAATCCCTTGATGCCAAGTTTGTTACCCATTGAACTGTTCCGCAATATTCTTCTGATGTGCGTATTCTTATATTCGTTGTGATTGCGTACAATATCTGTAAAGCATGAAAACACAAATAGTAGTGAGATTATCTTTGTAATGCAGAGGATATTGTAATATAATAGAGGCTCCCTGTAAACCCTTGTGTGCTATCACTGGATTCTGATGAGATAGCCCATGTATGTTGTAATATGGTGAGTAGATTAATATAATCTGGCACAACTACACAAAAAATAGGCTCCCTGTTGGAAATTTACAAACTTAGCCCCCGTTTAAAATTTCCTACATCACAACAATATTAGTCGGTTGGGGATAGGACGGTAATCTCGCATACACTGAATATTTGCCGACGAGAGTTTGTTTTTGGCGCCCACCGTGTATGAATCAGGGAGGGATTCAATTTCGGCCGAGGAGACACTGTGTTTTGGCGCCCACCGTGTATGAATCCGGGTGATAGGTGGTTATGTCACGTTTGAGTGAAATTACAAACCTACCCCTATCGAAACCTATAGAAATCGAGCCGATAGGCTTTGCGTGTCAGGGATAGGCAGTAATTTCCATCTCACAGATTTTGGTTTCGGGCAGTTACTGCGACTTTCCCCGCTTCGTTCAAATTTTTGCAAAGCAAGAGTGCACGTTTACCGTGCCAACTCAATCCGAATCTAGTTTGTATTCTATTTTTGTTCGGGCAGGATCCATTTTCGATTGGAATAAAATTCTATATACATCAGTTTTATATATACTTTCAAAAGCACAACACCCTTTATACATAAATATGGTTTACAAATGGCATGATCTCAGATTCATAAGGCTGTATCCATCTTAATTTGGATTTTCAAATATTTGAAACCACTTTATGTTGAAATCCAACGTATGCATTCCTCGTTAACCGTCTCCTATTAATGTGTGTTTCATGCGGGTTTTTTTACTTCTCAAACATATATAATGTGTTTCACACACGCAACATATAGTCTAATCCCGTTTAGACATTAATTGCATATAAACCATGCATTGTCTCTAATTAAAGAATCTATGGATCACTAATATTGATAAACTATATAACATTACACGTGTCCCCAAATTCAAATGAATATGCATGTTTGATACACTAATTTGCGTTATGATATTATCGATGTCGTGATCTCCAGTTTAAATATTTGAATCCCCTTTAATCCAGATATTCGTCTCATATAGCTATCACTCATTCTTATATAGGAGTATCTCTCTAGACCTATACGCGTTCATCGTCTCTCGGGTATCTCTCGTGCTACCTGTATGTTGACAATGATCTTTTATCTACGTAACACACTGACGGTACTATCTCCCTCGACCTTCATCACTCTATCTCTCTCTAAGTATATCTCGCTCCCTGCTATGTGTCTCTAACTATGATTCTCCATGTGAAATCTCTTTCTCTCACACAAACACAAACTTCGTCTCCCGGGATCTCATTTCTCTATACTATTCCACTACTAGGGAAAAACTTATAGGCAGACGCTTACTAGTAGCGCGCTATATTGACCCATGCTACTGCTACTTACTAGTAGCGAGCTACATTTACCCGCGCTAGTACTAAATATTACTAGTAGCGCGTGGTCTAAAAACATGCTACTAGTAAATATTCTTAACCGTGATCCGTGGACAGACCATATTAATAATGCTGGTTGCAAAACGTGCGCTACTACTAAGTCGATAGTTGCAGCGCTTTTGAGATACTCACGCTACCGTTAAGTGTGTCACTCAGATCCCACACCTCCCACCCCTGATCCACTCCCACATCGCCCACCCTCGATTCAGATCAGATCGAGATCCCTTCCACCGCCGGCCTCCCTTCCACCCTCCTCTCCTCTCATCTGCCGTCCACCCCTGCGGTGGTCGTTCTTCTCTGATCGCTATCGTCCCTCTGTAACATCCCAAATTTCCAATTTGGAATGTTATACATAGATCATTCATGCATATCATATTTTTGTTGCATTTTATTTTGCGATCCTCGAAATTCTACGCAACTCAAGGACCCTCGGAGAGAGTTGGGGATTTCACTGTTTCCATATTTGAATTTTATCAAATACTGAAACGAGGATTATTTATTTTAATTATTTTTCTCTCCGAAAATATTTTATATTAAAATATATGAGAGGAGATAATATGACTTCTCCAAAATAAATGAAATATTGGAGGAAAAATATTAAAATCAAATATTTGATTTTATTCGGATTTTATTGCTATTTTATTTGCATTAGAAAAAGTGCATGTTTTCAAAATTGCATTTTAGGGCCAAGAAAATGTTCATCTTGTTCTAAATATTTTATTTAGACAGTGAAAATTTGTTTTGGCATTTTTAGATTTTTATTTATTTTTCTAGGATTTATTTTCGGCGAAATTCGTTTTTTTAAACTTCTTCCGCGCCCGACTGGGCCAAGGCCCAGCCGGGCCAGGCCGCCGGCCCGCACCGCACCACCGCCTTCGCCGTGCCCGAGTCCGGCCAGGACTCGGCAGCCACCGCCGTCGCCGCCCGGGACTCCTCCCGCCCCCTCCCGCAAGCCACCCTCCCTCTCCCCTTTATAAGCCGCCGCCCCCGCCCCCAAATCGCCACCACCGCCGCCGCAAGCAGCAGCAGCAGCCGCCGCCGCGCCGCACCACCCCGCGCTGCCCCCGCCTCGCCGCGCCGCCGCCGGAGCCGATCCGATCCTGAGTCGCCGTTTTTTTTCGGTTTAGGTAAAAACCGTCGGTTTTTAAAAACCCTAGTTGCGTTTTTTATCGGTTCGTTGGTTTTCTCGGTTTAGATTATTTAACGGTTTTCGCTCGTTAGTTACAGACAACGAACGTTCGTTCGTTAGCCTATTTGTCAATTTTTCTTTTTCTCGGGTTTTTCGCGATTATTTTCGATCGCGATTTCTGATCCGATTTTCGTTTTAGTTTATCTTTTCGCTCATTTATCGGAATCAGGCGAATCAAGCGCCTAGATCTTCGTCTCGAAACCCTCTTTCTGTTTAACCAACTTGAACAAGATTTTGGTACTGTAAAATTTGACTTTAGTCCAGATTAATAATCGAATCTTGTTTCTTTCGCAGATTTCGTTGCTCCGTTTGATTTGATTCTTTTTGCAAACCGGAGTTCTTAAGTTGAACTTTCTGGTTAGTTCTTCTTATTTGAGTTTACCCGTGCATCCGTGATTGATTGCTTATGTATGCTATTGTTTGTTTGCGATAGAATTCCCGGAGTGCGAAGCGTGCTACTACGAGTCTCTAGGTTTTGCGGATCGTCAGCAAGGCAAGTAACACATTGATCATACTCTTTTCATACCCAGTTTTTATGCGTTAGCTCCAATCCTCAAACACTGCATGATTAGGATGTGATTAACTTGTGGGTATTGGGAAGTAGTTGATGAGGTAGAACCTATTGCCATGTTATTATCAAACCCTTGGGAGTTACTTCCACGTATTGCTTATATTGCTATGCTATGCTCGTAGACGTGGTTGAGTGAATCCTTGACAGATGTGAGATTGTTAATTAATGGTTCAACTTAAGATGGGAACTTTAATACACATCTGGGTGGATTGCTTGTCGGGCACCTGGAGAATCCAGTGTTGTCCTAGGATATCCCAGAGTACCCGTGTGATAATCCTAAGGTCCGCAACCCAGGCTCAAAGGGAACTGAGATATTTCATGCTAGAAACTTTCGTGTGCAGCCACAAGCTATTATGGGCTCTAGCATAGTTGAGTAAGTTGCATGACCTCTTCCAGTGGTAGGCTAGCAGATGTAGAGGGATGTAGGTTGGTACTGTCTACCCGGGGTTAGAGTTAATGCTTCTGAAAGAATGTGTCTCGGTCATCCGTTTCTCAAACGCCATGTAGTGCGAGAAATCCAACGGAGGAGATCGAGTCTTGTGGGGAAAAGTGCGCAAACCTCTGCAGAGTGTACAATCTAATCATGGTTAGCCGTGTCCCCGGTTATGGACATCTTGAGTATCTAGTACTTGGATTATCCTAAGTATCTCATCACTCTAATTTAATATGTTGGGTTGATAATTAATTTAATTGGGATTGAGTTGGAGGAACCTTCTCAATGATGTTTCAACTACCATGATAGTTAAATAAAACTTATTCCTTTGTTGTAGGAAAAAATTGGCTTTTCGCAAAACTATAACCATAGAGCCTTTCCACCAGCCAAATATGCATGTAGTGATAGTATTATTCTGTTCTTGCTCTACTGTGTTATATTGCCAGCATATTCCATGTGCTGACCCGTTCTCGGGCTGCAACGTATTATGTTGCAGACTTTTCAGACGAGGAGTAAGGTTCATTAGGTCGTTGCCATGCAGCTCAGCTATGCTGTTGGAGTTGATGGACTCACTTTATCTTCCAAGTCTTCCGCTGTTATCGTATTAGATGGCCTTATGCCATATTTATTGTAATAAGTTCTCTTTGGAGACATTCGATGTAATAAGTGTGTGATTGCTACTCTGTTATAAATCCTTTGAGCACTGTGTGTGTCAGCATTACCGATCCAGGGATGACACAGAAGCACAGAGACTTGACCGTTTGAGGTCGGGTCGCTACAAGATGGTATCAGAGCACATGCTGAGTGTAGGACACGACCACTAAGATAAGCCATAGGTCACTCTTCTCTACTCATTTCTGACTCCTCTCCATTTTCTACTCTTTAGGATGGCGGATTTGAGGAACAAATCTGCACAACCGGATGAAGACACACCCTTTGGACGACACTTGAAGGAAGTCACTAGGTATCTGAACATCAGAATACCAAGCTTCACCGGGACCTACAACGCCACTTTACCAGAAGAGGAGCGCTGGATGATTCGAGTTCAAGTTCCAGGAAGGACGTTCACACCAGTCACTGAGCCCATAGAGTTTTCCTTTGAAGCACCAACCTGGAGTCTAGGCAAGAGCATGGCAGCCCACATTGCCATGGGACGCATTGGAGAAGTCTACAACAAGGATCTCAAGGACACTATCTACCAAATATGTGGACGCCGAGATGAGCAATGGGAGATGATCAGCACCAGGAAGGACAGATCCATTGCAGCTTTCATCCAGGAGTTAAACCAGCACATTCGACTCCAGGAGAATCAGATGTGCGCAGGCATGATAGATTTGAAGAAGGCGAAGACAAGGATCATCGAGCTGGAAGAAGAACTTAAGTCTACACGCGATGGATATGAGGAGGAAATTGCAACACTATTGGAGAAGAATGACGACCTGATAAAGAAGATCGGAGTATTCATGGGAGACCCCGCGTCAGGAGGAGAGGACGACGATTCCACTTGCCCGGAGAACTACATCATCATCGACGACACCGACTCCGACTCCAGTGAAGATGACTTTGAAGACGAAGCTGGAGCAGACATCATGGAGTCTTCCACCGATCAAAATTTCTAGATGACCACCAAATGATTAGTAGTATTCCCCCATGTATATAGTAGTAGTTGAGCACTCTTAACGATAGTTCTAGACCGTTTGTATGCCCTTGCTTGATTGATTGAGTGATATGATTGTGTTTGTCTCATGTGCATATGGGTAGTGCCTTCTCACTAGACCCCTTTTCTATTCCAATCTCTCCCCTCTAAACCCATCAGATGACTCCGAGACGTGACACCAGATTTGCCTTCCCGCTGGAGCTCACTCAGTTGATCCAGCAGCAGAATGCCTTGATGCAATTGTTAGTCCAGAACCAAGGCAACAACAACAACAACCCGCCTCCAGTTGACAACTTAGCTCGCTTTTTAAGGTTGCAGCCGCCAGTGTTTTCCAGTAGCACCGAGCCTATAGTTGCTGATGATTGGCTATGCCGTATTGGAAGGGAGCTGACCACCGCAGGTTGCACAGATGCTGAGAAGGTGCACTTTGCCGCACATCAATTGGATGGACCAGCAGCCTCATGGTGGGAGAATTATACGACCACTTTCCCCATAGCCAACGTCACTTGGGATCAGTTTCAGCAAGCTTTCCGCACAGCCCATGTCTCAACTGGAGCTATGAATATGAAGAAGCGTGAATTTCGCAACTTACGCCAGGGGAACCGTACTGTGGCTCAGTACGTGGATGAGTTTAGCAAGTTATCTCACTATGCCCCTGATGATGTGGCCACAGATGCCGCGAAGCAGGAGAAGTTTATTGGAAGGTCTGAACAATGAGATGAGCATGCAGTTGATGGTGGCAACATTCAACAACTACCAGGAGTTGGTAGATAAGGCTCTTATGATTGAAGGGAAGCAGCAACAGATTGAGAGCCGTAAGAGGAAGTATGGGCAAGGAAGATACAACTCAGGAGCTCAGCAGAAGCCTCGTCTAACCCCGAACTCAGGAGGACTTGTTCATAACCATGGAGGTCATAATCACAATGGAGGAAGTTCGCATAACCACAATGGTTCCAAGAATGGGACTGGGAACGGAACAAGCAACAATCAGAACCGCTCCAATCCATGCACACCCACCAAGAGAGACCTAAGTCACATTACTTGCTTCAAGTGCAGGAAGACTGGAAACTATGCCACGGAGTGCCCTGAAGCGAAGAATGGAAACGGTAATGGGAGCGCTGGGAAGAAGCCCAAACCATTCAACAAAGGACAAGTGAACCACGTTAACATGGAGGAGGTTGAAGAGCAGCCAGACGCGGTTATCGGTAAGTTTTTGATTAAGTCTTTTACCGCCCTTGTTCTTTTTGATACTGGTGCATCGCATTCATACATATCAAGGGGATTTGTGGATAAGTTTAAACTACCAACCCAAGCCCTTAGGACCCCTCTGTTAGTAAGTTCACCTGGAGCAGAGTATATGGCTAGCCGATGGTGCGACCGGATACCCTTAACCATTGGTAGCCATGTTTTCCCGTCCGACCTAATAATTTTGGAGTCACAAGGATTGAATGTGATATTAGGCATGGACTGGATGTCAAAGTATGGAGGAAGCATTGACTGTGCTAGTAAGTCGATTTATCTCACCACCCCGGAGGGAAAGAGGATCAAGTATGTATCCAGGCATATGACAAGGAGAACCCAAGTAAATTCCCTCTCAGGAGTTGTTCAGGAGGAAGTGCCTGTCGTAAAGGATTACCCAGATGTATTTCCAGAAGAATTACGAGGCATGCCGCCAGATCAGGACATCGAGTTTTTGATAGAACTGTTGCCAGGCACCGGGCCTATATCAAAGAGACCCTACTGGATGCCCACAAATGATCTGGAAGAGATTAAGAGCAGATCAAGGAGTTATTGGAGAAAGGTTACATTCGACGAAGTTCATCACCGTGGGGAGCCCCAGTGCTTTTGGTTGAGAAGAAGGATGGATCATTGAGGATGGTTGTTGATTATCGGGCATTGAATGAGGTGACGATCAAGAACAAATACCCATTGCCGATGATCAATGATTTGTTTGACCAGCTGCAAGGAGCTAAAGTGTTTTCAAAGATCGATCTACAATCAGGATATCACCAGCTGAAAATTCGAGAGAAGGATATACCAAAGACCGCATTTACCACAAGGTACGGGTTGTATGAGTATACGGTCATGTCATTTGGACTGACTAACGCCCCTGCCTATTTCATGAGCATGATGAACAAGGTGTTCATGGAATATTTGGATAAGTTTGTTGTGGTGTTCATTGATGATATAATGGTATACTCGAAGAATGAAGAGGAGCACAATGAGCATTTACGATTAGTTCTCGAGAAACTCAGGGAACATCAGTTGTACGCCAAGTTCAGCAAATGTGAGTTTTGGTTGAAGGAAGTTGGATTCCTTGGACATGTTATATCAGGAGAAGGTATACCAGTAGACCCCACCAAGGTTCAGTCAGTCACTGAATGGTTGGCACCCGCTTCAGTTAGCGAGATCCGCAGTTTTCTTGGACTCGCAGGATACTATCCGAGATTCATTGAGAATTTTTCCAAGATTGCGAAGCCAATGACAGAGTTATTGAAGAAGGATACCAAATTTATATGGACGGAAGAATGTGAGGCGAGTTTTCAGGAGTTAAAGAAACGTCTGACTACAGCCCCAGTGCTGATTCTGCCGGATATACGCAAGGATTTCCAAGTGTATTGCGACGCCTCTCGCTTAGGACTTGGAAGTGTGCTTATGCAGGACGGAAGAGTTGTTTCGTATGCCTCACGACAACTAAAACCGCACGAATTGACTTATGCCACACATGATTTGGAGTTAGCAGCTGTAGTGCATGCGCTCAAGACTTGGAGACATTACCTTATTGGAAACCGTTGTGATGTGTACACGGATCATAAGAGTTTGAAGTACATTTTCACACAGAAGGAGCTGAACCTTAGGCAGAGGAGATGGTTGGAGCTTATAAAGGATTATGACATGAAGCTTCACTATCATCCAGGCAAGGCCAATGTCGTAGCAGACGCTTTGAGCCGGAAGAGTTATGCTAACACCCTCGTAAGCACAGGATTGCCAAAGGAGTTAGCAGGGGATCTCAGGGAACTTCGATTGGAGATTATTCCTAGAGGTTTTGTTGCAACAATGGAAGTTCAGTCTACATTGTTAGCAAAGATTCGAGAAGCTCAGAAGGATGACAAAGAAATTGCCGAGATAAAAGAGAGAATGAGCAAAGGAAAGGCCAAAGGTTTTCGTGAGGATGAGCACGACACCTTATGGTTTGAGGACCGTGTTTATGTGCCCAATAACACAGAGATCAGGAAGTTAATATTTCAGGAGGCCCATGACTCACCATACTCGATACACCCCGGAAACACCAAGATGTATTTGGATTTGAAGGAACATTTTTGATGGACTGGTATGAAGAAGGATATTGCCGAGTATGTAGCCGTATGTGATGTATGTCAGAGAGTGAAGGCAGAACATCAAAAGCCAGCAGGATTGCTACAGCCTATGCCGATACCCGAATGGAAGTGGGATAAGCTTGGCATGGATTTCATCACCGGATTGCCCAGGACCAAATCAGGATATGATTCTATATGGGTAGTAGTTGATCGCTTGACCAAAGTGGCTCACTTTATTCCAGTGAAAACCACCTATATAAGTGCGAAGTTGGCCAAGATATACATGACCAGGATCGTATGTCTGCATGGAGTTCCAAGGACCATCGTCTCAGATAGAGGAACACAGTTTACCTCAAAGTTTTGGCATCAGTTGCACCAGACTTTGGGAACCAGGCTGGAGTTCAGTACAGCTTTTCATCCGCAGATAGATGGACAGACCGAGAGAGTCAACCAGATTCTGGAGGATATGTTGAGGGCTTGTGCACTAGATTATGGATCTACTTGGGATGACAATTTACCCTACGCGGAGTTCTCATACAACAATAGCTATCAAGCCAGTTTGAAGATGGCACCGTTCGAAGCCCTGTATGGGCGAAGGTGCAGAACACCGTTGATGTGGGATGAAGTTGGAGACCGACAGTTGTTTGGACCAGATTTGATTAAGGAGTCTGAAGAGAAGGTTAAATTGATTCGAGATAGACTGAAGGAAGCCCAGTCCAGGCAGAAGAGTTATGCAGATTCGAAACGCAAGGAAGTAACCTATGAAATTGGAGACAGAGCATATCTATGAGTGTCACCTCTGCGAGGAGTGAAACGTTTTGGAGTTAAGGGAAAGTTAGCCCCGAGATTTGTAGGATCGTATCGTGTTTTGGAACGTATGGGAGAGGTTGCCTACAAGTTGGAGTTACCTGAAGGACTGTCGGGAGTTCATGATGTGTTTCATGTTTCACAGTTGAAGAAGTGTCATGCGGAGATGGCCGATATTCCACTGAGAGATACAGTGCCTCTAGAAGCAATTCAGTTGGACAGTGATCTGACCTATGAGGAGAAGCTAGTCAGGATTCTTGAATTTGCCAGCCGAGTCACCCGCAACAAGGTTATCAAGTTTTGCAAAATTCAGTGGAGCCACCATACCGAGGATGAAGCCACCTGGGAACGAGAGGATGATCTTTGTAAAGACCACCCACACCTATTTCCTAGCCAACCCGAATCTCGAGGGCGAGATTCATCTTAAGGGGGGTAGGTTTGTAACATCCCAAATTTTCAATTTGGAATGTTATACATAGATCATTCATGCATATCATATTTTTGTTGCATTTCGTTTCGCGATCCTCGAAATTCTACGCAACTCAAGGACCCTGGGAGAGAGTTGGGGATTTCACTGTTTCCATATTTGAATTTTATCAAATACTGAAACGAGGATTATTTGTTTTAATTATTTTTCTCTCCGAAAATATTTCATATTAAAATATATGAGAGGAGATAATATGACTTCTCCAAAATAAATGAAATATTGGAGGAAAAATATTAAAATCAAATATTTGATTTTATTCGGCTTTTAGTGCTATTTTATTTGCATTAGAAAAATTGCATGTTTTCAAAATTGCATTTTAGGGCCAAGAAAACGTTCATCTTGTTCTAAATATTTTATTTAGACGGTGAAAATTTGTTTTGGCATTTTTAGATTTTTATTTATTTTTCTAGGATTTATTTTCGGCGGAATCCATTTTTTTTAAAAAAACTTCTTCCGCGCCCGACTGGGCCAAGACCCAGCCGAGCCAGGCCGCCGGCCCGTGCCGCGCCACCGCCTCCGCCGTGCCCGAGTCCGGCCAGGACTCGGCAGCCGTCGCCGTCGCCGCCCGGGACTCCTCCCGCCCCCTCCCGCAAGCCACCCTCCCTCTCCCCTTTAAAAGCCGCCGCCCCCGCCCCCAAATCGCCACCACCGCCACCGCAAGCAGCAGCAGCAGCCGCCGCCGCCTGCCGCGCCTCACCCCGCGCTGCCCCCGCCTCGCCGCGCCGCCGCGGAAGCCGCCGGAGCCGCTGTTTTTCTTTCGGTTTAGGTAAAACCATCGGTTTTTTTAAAAACCCTAGTTGCTTTTTTTATCGGTTCGTTGGTTTTCTCGGTTTAGATTATTTAGCGGACGTTCGTCCGTACGTTCGTTTTAACGAACCGTTTTCGCTCATTAGTTACAGACAACGAACGTTCGTTCGTTAGCCTGTTCGTCAGTTTTTCTTTTTCTCAGTTTTTTCGCGATTATTTTCGATCGCGATTTCTGATCCGATTTTCGTTTTAGTTTATCTTTTCGCTCGTTTATCGGAATCAGGCGATTCAAGCGCCTAGATCTTCGTCTCGAAACCCTATTTCTGTTTAACCAACTTGAACAAGATTTTGGTACTGTAAAATTTGACTTTAGTCCAGATTAGTAATCGAATCTTGTTTCTTTCGCAGTTTGAGTTTTGTTGCTCCGTTTGATTTGATTCTTTTTGCAAACCGGAGTTCTTAAGTTGGATTTTCTGGTTAGTTCTTCTTATTTGAGTTTTACCCGTGCATCCATGATTGATTGCTTATGCATGCTATTGTTTTTTTGCGATAGAATTCCCGGAGTGCGAAGCGTGCTACTACGAGTCTCTAGGTTTTGCGTATCGTCAGCAAGGCAAGTAACACATTGATCATACTCTTTTCATACCCAGTTTTTATGCATTAGCTCCAATCCTCAAACACTGCATGATTAGGATGTGATTAACTTGTGGGTATTGGGAAGTAGTTGATGAGGTAGAACCTATTGCCCTGTTATTATCAAACCCTTGGGAGTTACTTCAACGTATTGCTTATATTGCTATGCTATGCTCGTAGACGTGGTTTGGGTGAGTGAATCCATGACAGATGTGAGATTGTTTACTTAATGGTTCAACTTAAGGTGGGTACTTTAATACACATCTGGGTGGATTGGTTACGGGCACCTGGAGAATCCAGTGTTGTCCTAGGATATCCCGGAGGACCCGTGTGATCATCCTACGGCTCGCCACCCAGGCTCAAAGGGATCATAAGATTATTCATGCTAGAAACTTCCGTGTGCAGCCACAAGCTATTGTGGGCTCTAGCATAGTTGAGTAAGTTGCCTGACCTCTTCCAGTGGTAGGCTAGCAGATGTAGAGGGATGTAGGTTGGTACTGTCTACCCGGGGTTAGAGTTAATGCTTCTGAAAGACTGTGTCTCGGTCATCCGTTTCTCAAACACCATGTAGTGCGAGAAATCCAACGGAGGAGATCGAATCTTGTGGGGAAAAGTGCGCAAACCTCTGCAGAGTGTACAATCTAATCATGGTTAGCCGTGTCCCCGGTTATGGACATCTTGAGTATCTAGTACTTGGATTATCCTAAGTATCTCATCACTCTAATTTAATATGTTGGGTTGATAATTACTTTAATTGGGATTGAGTTGGAGGAACCTTCTCAATGATGTTTCAACTACCATGATAGTTAAATAAAACTTATTCCATTGTTGTAGGAAAAAATTGGCTTTTCGCAAAACTATAACCATAGAGCCTTTCCACCAGCCAAATATGCATGTAGTGGTAGCATTATTCTGTTCTTGCTCTACTGTGTTATATTGCCAGCATATTCCATGTGCTGACCCGTTCTCGGGCTGCAACGTATTATGTTGCAGACTTTTCAGACGAGGAGTAAGGTTCGTTAGGTCGTTGCCGTGCAGCTCAGCTATGCTGTTGGAGTTGATGGACTCACTTTATCTTCCAAGTCTTCCGCTGTTATCGTATTAGATGGCCTTATGCCATATTTATTGTAATAAGTTCTTTTTGGAGACATTCGATGTAATAAGTTTGTGATTGCTACTCTGTTATAAATCCTTCGAGCACTGTGTGTCAGCATTACCGATCCAGGGATGACACAGAAGCACAAAGACTTTACCGTTTGAGGTCGGGTCGCTACACCCCCTCTCTCTCTCTCCCTCTCGCTCTCTCCGGCCAAACCCAATCCACCCGCCGCCGGTGAGCCCTAGCACACAGAGGGGTAAGATCCAACAGCCAAGCCAGTCCACCACCACGCCATGGCGCCGTCCCCGAGCACTTGCGCCCCCGACGGCGGCCTGGATCCCATGGACGTGTGCACCGTCGGCGTCGCCAGCACGCCCATCGACGCCTTGCTTGGCTGCCTCTCGTCCCTCCCCGCCACCAAGCTCGGCTCCGTCGCCATCCAGGGTAACGAAATTTCTCTGCTTTCTTACTCCAATCCTTGCTACTAGTTAAGCAACCACTCAAACCGCCTCGGCTCAATGTCATGAGACAACAAGACTCGTCAAATCGCCTCGGCTCAATCTTTCTATTTCGTTTTTTCAGTACCGCTGATTCGAAAGCAACATCTCGAACTACTGATGGAGTGATATATATGATACCGAATCAGGAATCCAGGATCGATTCTTCAGTTAATCAACTCCTCCATGGATAGATCAGCCTCCAGATTTGTTCCATATCTTGCCATCCTTCTTGATTTCTCATATTCCCTGTCAAGCTATCCGGAGGATGTACAGTTCAGGTTCAAGCGTCTTCACTCTTCAGAGAAAAAGCAGATGATCTATTTTGCTGCTTGGCAAATAGATTAACTGGGAATTGATGATGAATAATTTGAGCAGGGGAATGGAGATGATCACGAACGTGTCCGAGTACTGGAAACTTGCCAGGGAGAAGCTCCTGAAGATGGTGTACGACTACTACGCCTCCGACGCAGAGGATCAGTGGAAGCTCAACGAGAACAGGGAGGCCTTCTCCAGGATACTGTAAGTTACTATCTTCCAAAGTAGCAGGTCTCATGCTTTTAGCCGTATCTATTTATTGTATCTTCAACTTCTGAGCTGCGTATATTTGGTAGTATGCTGCTAGATGAACTGCACTTGTTTTTATTGGCATCAGCAACTAATAATTCAGAAAAAGGCAGTAGAAAGAACTTCAGCATTAGTTTTTTGCACGGATGACATAAACTTTTTTTACAATATATAATGGCAAGTGTCGTGTCAATTGAAAACTTTTGCATTTTTAAATCTTTGGAGATGGCGTAGGATAAGGCCCAGATGAACGCGTGTGGAAATTTTACAGCCCCACTGTTAGGAGTACAAGTTTAGTCCTGATAGACTGGGCGTAAGTGGATTGGTTTGCCTTTTGATTAGTATAAGTAGATGGTAGCAGACCTGGACTAATAACATTGGATCTCAATATCTCATGACATTGGGTAGAGGACAAGAGATCGGATGAGTCTTGTTGTCACATGTGGTTCGGATGGTCAAAGTAGATGGTAGTTGGATCCGAGCACCCAGTCAGTGATGCTCTGCCGCCCGATTTAAAATGGTGCTCTCCGGAGAGTCAACGTCGACCCGGCGCTGGTGCAGGAGGTGTCCGTGGGCAACGTCCTCAGCGCCAAGCTCGGCTAGGCCCCGGCCAGGCAGGCCTCTCTCCGCGTCGCCTGCGCAACACTGTACCCTGCACCACTGTCAACGAAGTCTGCTCGTGGGGGACGAAGGGTACCCAAAATTCATATCTTCACCTGCAATGTCTCGGTAGTTACCTGTCGCCGCTGCTAAAAAACTTATGTTGTTGCCTGTTGGCCTGCTCCTTGCTATCTGAAGTATATATTTTTTTTCTATCGCTCATTCGCTATCTGAAGAATTTTATGTAGGTAATCTTAATGTGTGTTTAGCTTTCAGTTTTTACTTCTACTTCACAGAGTGGAAGATCGTAAGAAAACATTGGCTGATCTTAAACAATTATTCTTAGAAGTAGACTTGAGCAGTATTCGATGATATATTGTGAGTCACTGAAAATGTATACTGTTTTTTCTTCAGGATATGGATGACTATCTGAAGGGATGCAGGTTTCTTCCCAAACTTAACAATGCGATACCTGGTGAAAGAAATGCTCCCTACAGGGAAAGGTTGAGCAGCCTAGAGAATTTAGTACTGATCATGGTAAGGCCCACAAAGCCTGAAATCTCATTTTGATCCACGTTCAAAGATTACATGGTAGCATATATACTTGAAGTTGGCATGGAATATCAAAATTCAAAAAAGACTTTGCCTATTCCCTGTTTTGAAGAGCAGTGGGAATCAATTTTCTGAAGTCCTTTGTTGGCGATTTCCCTATCCATGCAATAATAAATTTTGAACAGAATGTTAACTGTCAAATATTTCAAGAATATATAGCTCAAATACACTAGTATTTCTTGAATGCACCAAAACAAGAAGATAGCATGAACACGTACAACTAGGGTATGCATTTAGTAGGTGTTTTTCCATTTTGAAGATTCATAATAGACTAAAAGAGACATATAATTGAAGAAAATACCCTACTGGATCTACACGAGGATGCGAACTAACAAGTTTTCACTTTCTCGACTGGGTGCAGGGGTGATCGACGCAGACTACTGCGGCCTGATGGGCATCGTGCTCTTCAACTACTCGGGGGCAGACTTCACCGTGAAGCCTCGCGACCGTGTCATACTGATGATTGTCCAGGTGATTGCGATGCCGGAGGTCCCCGGGGTGGAGGACCTCGACGCCACCATACGAAGGTCACAGAGGTGGAGGACGACGCCACCGCCCGGAGTTCCTCAAGGTGGAGGACCTCGACGCTTTGTAGATACATCTAGAGAAGTGGTCTGGTTAGGTTGGTGGTGAAACAATAGGGAAGGTACCAACCTTTTGATGATGGTTGTGTGCGTCCTCGTGATCTCTTCGAGTTGAGATGTTCAATGCTGCATCCATGAACACTGCAAGTGTTAAGATGGTTCTGTGACCTTAATTTATTTTGCACTGGACGTGTCTCTGATCTCCATTCATGAATATTGCGTCTAATTTTTATTTTTTTATTCTTGATTTGTTACTAGTAGCGTTGGGAAAAAACTGCGCGCTACTAGTATTCAGGATACTAGTAGCGCTGGTATTATAAGCACGCTACTACTACACTAGTAGAAAAAGGGTCTAATGTGAAACTCATTAGTCCCGGTTTGGTATTGAACCGGCACTAATGTGACCATTAATGCCGGTTCCAACGGCCAGGCGGGCGGCACTCATTAGTACCGGTTCGTGGGAAATCTTTAGTACCGGTTCGTGCCATGAACCGGTACTAAAGAGGTGGTGGCCTTTAGTACTGGTTGGTGGCTCCAACCGGTACTAAAGGAGGGGGGGGGGGGTCTTTAGTACCGGTTGGAGCCACCAACCCAACCGGTACTAAAGGTGGTGCGATGCCACCCGCAGTGCACAATGTTTACTCCCACCTCGCTAGTTGAGAGGAGCTCGCACCGGTTTATAAGCCTCGCCGCGGCTACCGTGTCGAGCTCCTCTCTAAGCAGGCCTTTGTGGGTCTATTGCAAGTCTTCTGCCCTGTGGGGCCTACTGGGCCGTACGGGCCTGCATCCTGGCCCAACTAGAGATTGGGTTTCTAGTCGTATGCAGGCCGTGCCGGCCCAGTAGGCTGGCTGTTTTTGCTTTATTTCAAAAATAAAAATTAAAAAAATCCTTACCAACCGGGACTAAAGGCCCCCCAGACCACGGCGCGCCTCGTGCCACGTGGTGGGCCTTTGGTCCCGGTTCGTGTTAAACCGGGACTAAAGGGGGGGGGGGACCTTTAGTCCCCACTCTTTAGTACCGGTTCCAGAACTGGTACTAAAGGTCCTTACGAACCGGTACTAAAAGTCGTTTTTCTACTAGTGCTACTTCGTTAGTAGTAGCGCGGTTCTGTAATAGCAGTAGCGCGGGTGTCACGCTACTCCTAACTATTAGCTGTAGCGCGATACTAGTAGCGCGGGTACCCACGCTGCTAGTAGCCATATTACCCGCGCTGCTAGTAGCCTTTTTCCTAGTAGTGTTCCCCTGTGTGCCACTCGCACACGCCCTCTCACACAGAGATGTATTTCGCTCCTTAGGTATGAGAAGCTACGACTCTTCCTCTTAAATATCTCTTTCTCACACACAAACACAAACTCTGTCTCCCAGGGTCTCATATCTCTCCACCATTCTCTTGTATGTCGCTCACACACACACTCTCTCCCTAGAGATATCTTGCGTTCCCTCATATGTCTCTCTAGCTATCACTCTCGTTGTGAAATATCTTTCTCTCGCAGACACAAAACTCCGTCTCTCGGGATCTCATTTCTCTCTGATATTTGTTTGTATGTGACTCACATGCACACACTCTCTCTCTCACACCCACACACATAACTCAGCCTTCTGATCCACTTGACTCCTATCTCTAACGCACACTAGCTAGCATCTTTATCTTTCTATTTATCTGTTTCTCCATCAACCTTCTTTCTTGCCCTCACTCTTGCTTCCTATCACGCACACTATATATGTTTCTCTCTACATGCAGTCATGTTCCCTCTTTTTATCTTTCTCTCACACACACATAACTTCACCCTCTGAACCACCCGGCGGTCATCTCCAACACTCAAACTAGCCGATGTCCCTCTAGCTACCATCTCTATCTCTGTATCTATCTGTAGTTTCTCCGTCAACATTTCTTTCTCGCACACACTCTTGCTTTCTATCACCCACACTATATATGTCTCTCCATACATGCATCTATAGGTTGATCTCTTTTGCACAATAGTTGTGTCTCGCTCCCTCTGCTCGCCACAGATGCATGCTCCAACCCACGCCACTATCTCTTAAATACAAAAACACATGCTCAATTATCGGGCCTTCTTCCTTGCACTCTCACATGCATGCATATTGTCATACCGATCCGTCTCTCCCATGTTGTTGATCTTATGACTTATGTCTTCTTTCTTTTATCTTGATCATGCGCGCGCGCACACACACACATCCCACGTATACATGTATACCTCTCACACATGCACGTTCAAGGTCTCCTATGTCTCCATACTTAGTTAATTACCCTCAGCCCTAACGCCACATCGAATCGTTCTCTTCTTGTGTGCACATAACTTCCGCCTGGATGGGTAAAACACACACTCACACTTAACAATCTCCTTATAGCTACCCCCTCTCTCACTCTTCCCCTATATCGCCGAAACCAATAAGACCATCCCTTCATTTAATTCCCGCCTACATGCACCATCGATATATAGTAGTCTTCCTCGGTGTCTCACGAACAAGCACGTTCTCTTGATGTCGACTCCTCTCACGCGCACACGCCTTCTCTTCCCTCTCTACGGGCCTTTTGTCTCTCGCACCCCCTCGTTGGTGGCCTCTGCCATATAGATCACCTCTCTATGATGAAGCCACACACACTTAAATTACATCCGCCACCGAGGACCCCACGTCACACACACATGCACGCACCCACCCACCCACCCACCCACACCCACACACACTAAGACTCCATCTCACACACACATGCTCTAGGCGGAGCATTTGTTCCTACCACCCTTCGTCCAACCTTACCCGTATGATAAACAATCACCTTAATTTACTTGTATAACATGGACAAATTCCACTTTACTTTAGTAGTTAGCAAACTTATCATCTCTACTCTTATAAAAAACTGAGTTGGTGATGATGGTGTGCCTGCCATCTTGTAATATAGACCGTCCGATCTCTATCTGACGGATAGAAAGAAAACTATGACAATTTTACAAAAGATACCCTCACCTCTCTCCACATTTACAGACAAGGCCTTGCCTCATTCATCCTTATCTCCCACAACCTCATTGCTGAGCAATTAAAAAAGGAAGTCTCTGGAACAATCTAGCATGGTGGCCGTTGTTGCCTGTCGGCGTCGTCCATCCCCATGCCTCCGCCCAGTCCGACCACCAGTCACCACCATGCTCCACTCCTCCTCACCTTATCTCTCATCTTTCATTTTTTCGATGAAATTCTCGAGATACCAGTTTTCCGATAAAATTCTCGAGATATCATTAGTTTTTACACATGGGATTACTCCTGCATGGGTCAATCACAACAGGTGTTTTGTAAAAAAATGCATATTGATGTTCCGTGCAATGCACGAGCATCTTGCTAGTAATTATATAATGCAAATCACGAGCAGGAAGTGACATTTTTTTACATAACCACGTTAACATGGCCACGTAAATCACTAGCTAAAGTGTAATACCATTATACTTATATCCCGATGCAAAAGGTTGAGTACATGTCCGAAGAGTAGAGTCGCACACACGCACTCTGTCTCTCAGAATCTCACACACACACCAGTTACGTGACACCCACTTATGCAGACACGTATGTTACAATTTGTGCACCTGCGGGTACACGTGATGGTGCGCATTTATTTAAGCCGGACGGCGAACCCAAACAGTAGCTGTATTCATTCCCCTCCCGCCGCCTCTTCTCTGCTCGCTGTCGCCTGGTAGCCATGGCCCGGCCGAAGGTAACGGCATACGCCGTACTCCCGCCGGAGCGGCGCTTTAATCTGGAAATTTTAGTGGTCATGCATGCATCTTTTTGTGCTAGCACTCCTATATAAGGGTTGACCGATCGCTTCCCGCGGACGTGCCCGGGCGGTGGAAGAGGAAGGAGAAGGGAAGCGGGCTGTGGAGTAACATTTTTTACCACAATTTCTTAGGAAACTGAGTGCAATAATTGAATAGTTTTACAAACTACCAGTACTACACCTGAAACGGTTCAAAACCAATACCACCACCACGCCCGCATCTGACCGCCCTGGCTGACCCAACCCCCCTCCCTTGCTGGCGCGCGCTTCCTTGCTCCTCGATATCGGAAAGAATACTTCCGTGCGCCAACATGTGGGACGTCGACCATCCTGGTCCACTTGCCATGCACGCAGAACTCCAAGGGAGAGTCACCCCGGTCGTCGCGCCACAGTAATAATGACTAATGAGCCGTCAAATCACATGCCCAAGATTTCCCACAGTGTAGTTGCTCGGACGAAGGAACCATCATGACTTCGTTGAATTCCGCTGCTTGACGAAAACTACTGTACCAGCAGTACTGCTAGCTACATTAGTTACTCCAGCAGAGGCCTCTTTTGGTTCATAGGATAGGAATTTTATAGGAATATGAAAATCATAGGAAGTGAGATGACATGCATCTCAATTCCTATAGAGAAACAGATGCCATTTGATGCATAGGATAGGAATTTTTCCATTGAGTCTAGGCTAATGTACTGGTAATTTGCTCTAAAAACTACAGCAGTAACTAGTACTGGTACATGCTCGTAATTAATTAAACAATTGTATGGGTGACACAGACACACACACTAACTACTAGTACTACTACTTCTCACATGCTGGCCAGACGCCGTCGTTCTCCTTCCCGGCTTTTTCGGCGACACCCCACCGTGCTTGGATCTCCGCCGACCTCTCCGCAGCAGCGCGTGCGTCCTCTTCTTTCTTGCGGTGGCGGGCCTCTCTTTTCTTGAGTGCTTTCTGACTTTTCCGCTCCCTCTGTGCGGCTTTGGCCGCCTCTTGCTCTACCGCCCATTCGGCCTTGGCAGCTTCAATTTCCGCCCACGTAGGTGTGAGGTCGCGAGCGGCGATGAACTCGGCACGGCGGGATGCCATCACTTCCCTACCATTTTGTGTGCAGTCGTGGGCGGCGAGGAACTCGGCGCGGCGGGATGCCATCGCTTCCTTACCGGTTAGTGTGTGGCGCGGTGGCATGAACGACGCTTCATGACAGCTCTGGGGTGGAGTGGCCGGACAACCGTATAGTGCATTGGTTTGTCAAGAGCTCAAGGACAGAAGACGAAGGAAATTTGGATTCCCCTTCAATCCTGGTCATTTATTACCGAGTAAAATGCATTGGCGGTCATCGAACTTGTCTTGATAGCTCACTTTGATCATTGTATAGGAGATATGGTGATTATACGGTCACTGGCTCAGCGTATAGCTCCGTATTTATCTGGTCGACCAGTCAAACAGTCCGCATGCGCCTCATCAGCTCGTGGTCTTTATCTATCTATCTATGCGGGCCTACCTATCAGTGGAGAAAGAAATGAAAACCAAAATTGTGCGTATGTGAGGAATCAAACCACAGACTCATCGCTGCAACGCACACTCGTCAGCCAAATGAAAATGAAATACTTTGCGTTAAATGCACAAACCATTTTTTATATTATACGTGATGCACACATTAGCGCACACCGTCCATAGAGGCAAGTAGCATGTACGCGTGCAGACACTCACGCTCACGCTGGCAAACCATGCTAATGCATGCACGTCGCCCTCTCAATCAAAGTCCTGCTCATGGCGCAACACAAACGGCGAGTGAGGGAGTCCTGGACTAAGGCGTCCTCGGGCGTCCGGCCTGTTGTTCATTGGGCCGGACTGATGGGCTGTGAAGATACGAAGGCCGAAGACTATACCCGTGTCCGGATTGGAATTTCCTTGGCGTCGAGGGCAAGCTTGGCGACCAACTATGAAGATTCCTTCTTATTTAACCGACTCCATGTAAACCCTAGATCCCCCCGGTATCTATATAAACCGGAGGGGTTAGTCCGGAAGGCATATATTCATTACCATATTCACATAGGCTAGACTTCTAGGGTTTAGCCATTACGATCTCGTGGTAGATCAACTCTTGTAACACTCATATTCATCAAGATCAATCAAGCAGGAAGTAGGGTATTACCTCCATAGAGAGGGCCCGAACCTGGGTAAACATCGTGTCCCCCGTCTCCTGTTATCATCGGTCCTAGACGCACAGTTCGGGACCCCCTACCCGAGATCCGCCGGTTTTGACACCGACATTGGTGCTTTCATTGAGAGTTCCACTGTGCCGTCGGCAAAGGGCTCGATGGCCCCTTTGATCGTCAGTAATGACGTTGTCCAGGGAGAAACCTTCCTCCCTGGATAGACCTTCGCATTCGGCGGCTTCGTACTGCGGGCCAACTCGCTTGGCCATCTAGAGCAGATCGACAGCTACGCCCTGGCCATCAGGTCAGATTCGGAAGCTTGAACTACATCGCGGATATCCGTGGAGACTTGATCTTCAAGGGATTTGAGCCCGCGGCGATCGCTCCCCCTCACCCCGATGAACGTGACTTAAATCTGTCATCGGATCACACCCAAGAGATGGTTCCGGCTGCTGCAACGGCCTTAGGGCCAAAGCAGATCGTGCCATCCGAGGCCGCAGAATCCGCGGCGTTAGAGCCGCACACGGACTCAACGCCCTGCAATATTCGCTTCAACGGAACTTCGGACTTGTCTCCGGCTATAAGTTCCGGACTGTGTATGCCCGCGGACACCGAGCTAGATCGGTTATCGATCTCCGAGTTCAGCGCCGCTGACGTTTTCCAGCACTCGCCTTTGGGTGACGTGCTAAAATCTTTAAAGAATTTTTCCTTGGAGAAGGACTCATAGCCGAATTACGTCCGGTTCGAGCTAGAGACGGATGACGAAGAATTTTGCTCCCCACCCGCCACCCACTTCATAGCCACCGTCGATGACTTAACCGACGTGCTTGACTATGGCTCCGAAGACATCGACGGTATGGACGATGATGCCGATAAGGAGCAAGGCCAAGACCCGCCATTCACCGGACGCTGGACGGCTACCTCTTCGTATGACGTGTACATGGTTGATACACCCAAAGGATCTGGCGACGACAAAGAAGAGCCAGATGCGAATAAAATCTCTAAGATACAGTCGAAGCGCCGACGCCCCAAACGCCGCCCTAAGCCTCGTCGCTCAAGGGACGGCAACACCGGCACCGGAGAAAATAGTACTCCAGGCGATGCCGAAAACAATGAAGACCCTGTCGGAGCTGCATCCGATCAGGAGGAACACGGCAAACAGGCAAGATAACCCTGATGAACAGGCCATAGAAGATGACTCGGAGCACGATAGTTACCGTCCACCCTCCGGGGAGGAGACAAGCCTCGGCAACGAAGACTTCATCGTGCCGGAGGATCCTCTGGAGCAGGAGCGCTTTAAGCTTCAGCTCATAGCCATTGCAAGGAGTCTGAAAAAGAAACAACATCAGCTCCAAGCTGAACAAGATCTGCTCGTCGATAGATGGACTAATGTCCTGACAGCCGAAGAATACGGCCTCAGGCGCCCAGCCAAGAGCTACCTGAAACGCAGACTACTACCTCAATTCGATGAGGAAGCACCGGAGCACACATCTCCCTCGCATAGTGCAGAATGACCACCACGTGGTCGAGACAGGGCAGCCGACCGGCCACCCCGCGGCCGGGATAAAGCGGCAACTCAGGCCGAACAGCAGCCTGCCCCACCGCCCCGTAAAAACAGAAACGGAAGAGTTCGGGGTCACACGTACGACCTCCGGCAGACCCTGGACAGTAGAGCAGGACATACAAGATCGATCTACGGATCGCGAGGACGTGCCTCGAGGCACGACGAGGGCTACCTATTCGGACGTGATAAACCTAACCACGCCCGGGCTGAATACCGCAGACGGACTCCATCAGAGCTACGCCACGACGCAGCCCGATATAGCGGCACCGCACACCCTCTCTGCTTCACAGATGAAGTACTGGATCACGAATTCCCCGAGGGGTTCAAGCCTGTCAACATTGAATCATACGATGGCACAATCGATCCCGCAGTATGGATCGAGGATTTCATTCTCCATATCCATATGGCTCGAGGAGATGACCTCCACGCCATCAAATACCTCCCATTAAAGCTCAAAGGGCCAGCTCGGCACTGGTTAAATAGCCTGCCTGAGAATTCCATCAGCAGCTGGGAAGACTTGGAAGAGGCTTTCCTTGATAACTTCCAAGGAACTTATGTCCGGCCACCAGACGCTGATGACTTAAGCGATATAGTTCAACAACCTGGAGAATCAGCCAGAAAATTCTGGACTAGGTTCCTAACCAAAAAGAACCAGATCGTTGACTGTCCGGATGCCGAGGCCCTAGCAGCCTTCAGACACAGCATCCGTGACGAATGGCTAGCACGCCACCTCGGCCAAGAAAAGCCGAAGTCTATGGCAGCCCTCACGACACTCATGACCTGCTTTTGTGCGGGTGAGGACAGCTGGCTGGCTCGTAGTAAAAACACAGCCAGCGAGGCAAGCCCCACTGAGGCCAAGAACAGCACTGGAAAGCTCCGGCGCAATAGACACAAATGCCGAAGCAATGGCGACAACACCGATGACACCGCAGTCAACGCCGGATTCAGTAGCTCCAAGTTCGGCCAACGGAAGAAGCCCTACAAAAGAAACAGCGAAGGACCTTCCAGCCTGGACCGCATACTCGACCGTCCGTGCCAAATTCATGGCACCCCGGATAAGCAAGCTAATCATACCAACAGGGATTGTTGGGTCTTCAAGCAGGCCGACAAGTTAAATGCCGAAAAAAGAAAAGGGATCACAAAGTGAGGACGAGGACGAAGAGCCCTGGCAGCCGAACACTGGGGGGCAGAAGAAATTTCCCCCTCAAGTCAAAACGGTGAACATGATATACGCTACGCACATCCCCAAAAGGGAGCGTAAGCGAGCACTTAGGGACGTCTACGCGGTAGAGCCAGTCGCCCAAAATTCAATCCGTGGTCATCATCCCCGATCACCTTCGATCGTCGGGATCACCCAACTAGTATCCGCCATGGCGGTTCGGCCGCACTAGTCCTCGACCCAATTATTGACGGGTTTCACCTAACACGAGTCCTGATGGATGGCGGTAGCAGCCTCAACCTGCTTTATCAGGACACAGTGCGGAAGATGGGCATTAACCCCTCGCGAATCAAACCAACAAAGACTACCTTTAAAGGAGTCATACCAGGCGTAGAGGCCCGCTGTACGGGCTCAATCACGCTAGAGGTACTCTTTAGTTCTCCGGAAAACTTCCGAAGCGAAGAGTTAATCTTCGATATCGCCCCCTTCTGCAGCGGCTATCACGCACTGCTCGGACGAACCGTGTTTGCTAGATTCAGTGCAGTGCCACACTATGCTTATCTCAAGCTCAAGATGCCCGGTCCACTCGGCGTCAGAACAGTCAATGGCAATACGGAACGCTCCCTCCGAACAGAGGAGCACACCGCCGCCCTAGCAGCAGAAGTACAGAGCGGCCTTCTCAAGAAGCACCATAGTACGGCTGTCGAGCCCTCGGACATCATTAAGAGGTTCCGGACTTCACTGCAACAGGACGGTGCGGCTCGTCAAGTGCTCGACTAGCAATTCGGCCTCCGTCCCAGTCCCAATGAGGTAGTGGCATTCGTACCACGCGTACACAATTACGCACTCAAAATTCCATGGACATCGACGGAGGCACAAGATAACCCGGGGTCTACAGTTCGGCCAGACAGATCCCGAACACACGCACTTTTACTTTTTTTTTCTTGTTTCAGGTTCCTTTTTCCACGGGCCTGATCGCGAGTCCTTTAGAAGGATTGGCATACAACGGAGGCAAGCAGCACAGGTGTGTAGGCCCGGATACTTATCGCACCATCTATACAAGATACACCTTGACGTATCCATCCAGTTATAATAAAAATGGTTCGTGGCCCAGTTTCTATGGTTTTCGCTTCTTACTTCATTTTATTTCGATTTGCTTATTTGCTGCATCGACACTCTTTTACGTTTCATATTCGCCAGGGGCTACTTGTCGCCCCACAATACGGCAGCAAAGTCCGAACACTTCTTATATATAAGTTCGGCACCCCGAATTTAGCATTATATGCATTGGCTCCGAATCATGTCTTTGGTCAATAGTTGGGTTGCCGGGCTCCTATGCTTGCTACCCTACGTTCCGCTCTATCGGCTAGGTTAGTAAAGGGAGAACTACTGCGATTGTGCCCTGGCCTTGACCATATGAGCACCTCAGTAGAGAAAGCCGAAAATTGTCTGTCATGATACGGCGAGAGCCGGTCAGCTATTCGAGGGTTACAAAATCATTGGAGATTTTTTCCGCATCATGCGAAGGATCGACACTTCCCGATTAGACGCCGACAGCACCCTAGCTTGGACCAGGGGCTGCGCACTTGCTTAATTATAAAACTCCTATGGCTAAGTGAGGGCGTTTAAGCCGTACAGTCCGATTGCCTTGTTCGTTGCGCTAAACAAATCCTCCAAGGGACCATATAATTGGATCAAGATTGTTTAGAATCCATTCCGAACACCTCCGTACTACCTACGCGAGGGCAGAAGCCGACGGCTAGCCAACCCTCAGATTACAAATAACACGGCTACACAGGAGGAAACAATTCAAAGCATAATAAAATTATTTTACAAAAACCGGCTTTGTTCCTATAATACAAGGCAAAGGGCAACACGAATACATTTATTTAAATACAATGTCCTACGAACATTGCGCCGCCACAAGTCGAGACCCCTCTACGACATCCGCGAAATATTGCTCGGGTGTGCGGTGCTCCTTGCCCTCCGGCAGCCCGCTGGCAACTTCAACAGCGTTCATCTTCGCCCACCACATCTTGCAGCAAGCGAAGGCCATACGGGCACCTTCAATACAGGCGGAGCGCTTGATGACGTCCAGCCGAGGACATGCGTTTACCATCCGCCTCACGAGTCTGAAGTAGCTGCCAGGCATAGCTTCGGCTGGCCATAGCCGGATTGTCAAATTCTTCATGGCTAATTCGGCCACCTTGTGCAGCTCCACCAGCTGTTTCAGCTGATCGGTGAAGGACATGGGAGGCTCTGGCACCGCATATTACGACCAGAAGAGCTTCTCTGTGGAACCCCCTCCTTCGGCTCGATAGAACTCCACGGCGTCCGATACACTGTGTGGTAGATCAGCAAAAGCCCCTGGGGAACTCCGAACCCGGGTTAGTAAAAGGTACTGCTTCTCCGCGTACTTGCTTTGCATATTAAAAGCCTTACCCGCTGTGATCTTCTTGGCCTCCTGGATCTCCTGGAGGGCGGCCTGGGCCTCATTCCGAGCGGTCTCCGTGCTCTGACGAGCCTTGGTGAGCTCGGCCCCTTGAGCCGATGCATCATTCTCCAAGGTCTCACATTTGTTAACCGCATCCTGGAGCTCCTGCTGGACTTCTTTGACCCGGGCCTCTAGCTTCTTACGGGCATCTTGCTGCTGGACAGCCTGCTCCTCGGCCTCGCCTAGGGCCTTCCTCAGGGCCTCGACCTCGGTCGCGGCTTCTTCATGTATCACAATACCATTGTCAATATACAGCGCTTATCCTTTCCCGAACATACAACAAGTCGTTACTCACCTTGCTGATCCTGGAGCCGAACCTTAACCTCGCCGAGCTCGTTCTCGGTCCGCTCCAGCCTCCGCCTCAGTTCGGAGACCTCGGTAGCATGCGAGGTCGCGACCAATAGGGACGCCTGCTTATCGATATATATTCAGTCAGCCTCTTATAATTAAGGATTGATCCCCTGTCCGGTTCTTCTCGCTGAACACCGGACAACGTCTTAGGGGCTACGGACTATTCGGGTTTTTCTCTCTTTCTTACCTCGAAACCTGTTAACAGGCTACTACAGGCTTCATTCAGTCCGCTCTTGGTGGACTGAACCTTCTCGATCACCGCACCCATAAGGACACGATGCTCGTCCACGACGGAGGCGCTTCGTAGCGCCCCCGTTAGGTCATCCGACGCTCCTGGATGGACAGGAGCCACCGGTGGAGGCGGCGCACCCCTCTCCTTCAAAGGGGGCTGCTCGCCCGACTCCGGAGCCATATGGGTCTCTAGAATCGTATTCGGCTGAGAGCCGAACTGGATACGGCCTTCTTCGCCAGTCTCCATGGGGATTGGCTCCCTCATGTGTCCGGCAGTGGAGGTCCCGCCTTGTGGCGCCTCCCGGACAACGTCCTGGGCTCCTCCCTAGTTCAGAGCGGTCTTTCGGGACAGCACTTCGGCGTCATCCCTAGCCCCAGGGGAGTAAGCGGGCGGTGGCGACATGCTCGCCATCTCCGACGGAGCCAACGAGCCTTCAGATGAGGATTGCTGGATAAGGTCACGGGCCGGACTGCAATAGTACAGTTAAACTATGTCAAAGATAAATGGAGAAAAAGGGCCGGATGTGCGCGCGAGCAAGCCACGTCACTTACGATGCGGCCTGGGGCTTAGTACGGGGGCGTTGTTCCGGACTACTGTCGACATCCCATGAGGTGTTGACCGCTGGGACGCCTTTCCCCTTCTTGGGCGTCTCCGCCTCCAGATGCGCCGAAGCCGCCCTCTTCTTCTTCTTCTCCTCGGGGGGAGGGTTGTTCTCCTCCTCCTCCTCCTCTTCCTCGTCATTGTCCTCAGGTACAGAGGAATGAGCTTCGTCGTCTTCGGACGTCACGTCCGGACTGCCCTTGCGACGGGGGCCACTCTTGGCCCCCTTGGCCTTCTTCTTGGCCTTCTTCTCCGGCGCCTTATATGGCACCGGCACCAGCATATTCGCCAGGCGCGAGATGACAGGTTCTTCAGGCAGCGGGGCCGGACACCGGATCCGCCTCGCCCTCTCCATCCAGTCCTGAAAGAGAAATAATAAAAACTTAGAATCATCCTCGAAACATTTAAGTCGGGGATACGTCAGAGAAAACATACCTCGCTGGCGGGGTGTTTACAATCGTGACCACGGTCTGAGTCCGTGGCCGGTGGCTTCTCGTTGCCCTTAAAGAGCAACTTCCAGGCCCCTTCGTGAGAAGTCTCGAAGAGCCTTTTCAAGGTCTAGTGCTTCTTCGAATTGAACTCCCACAAAGGGCGGCTCCGGCGCTGGCACGGAAGAATCCGGCGGACCAGCATCACCTAGATGACGTCAACGAGCTTGAAGTTCTTGGTCACCATGCTTTGAACGCGCGTCTGCAACGCTATCAGCTCGTCAGGTGAACTCCAGTCCGGACTCTTCTCGACCCAGGAGGTGAGTCGCATGGGAGCACCGGAGCAGAATCTGGCAGCCGCGGCCCAGGTGGTGCCGCGAGGTTCTGTGATGTAGAACCACTGCTTCTGCCATTCCTTTACTGTCTCCACAAAAGTGCCTTTGGGCCAGGAGACGTTGGATAGCTTGCTCACCATGGCTCCTCCACACTCCGCGTGCTGGCCATCCACCACCTTTGGCTTCACCTTGAAGACTTTGAGCCACAGCCTGAAGTGGGGATGGATGCAGAGGAAGGCCTCGCACACGATGATAAACGCCGAGATGTTGAGGAAGGAATTCGGGGACAGATCATGGAAATCTATTCCGTAATAATACATTAGCCTGCAGACAAAAGGGTGGAGTGGAAACCCTAGCCCGCGGAAGAAATGGGGGATGAATACTACCCTCTCAGTGGGCTTCGGCATGGGGACAATTTGTACCTCGGCCGGCAGGCGGTGGGCGATCTCCTTCGCCAAATATCCGGCTGCCCGGAGCTCAGTAATGTCCTCCTCCTTGACGGAGGAGACCATCCACTTGCCCTGACCACCGGATCCGGACATGGTTGCTTGAGTGGAAAGGAGATGAGAACTTGGGCGCTCGAGCTTGAGATCGGAGAGGCGGAGACGGAGAAAGAGCGTGAGAAGAGGAAGGGGGAATCCTTATTGTTGGAAATATGCCCTAGAGGCAATAATAAAAGGTTATTATTATATTTCTTTGTTCATGATAATTGTCTATTATTCATGCTATAATTGTATTGTCCGGAAATCGTAATACATGTGTGAATACATAGACCACAACCTGTCCCTAGTAAGCCTCTAGTTGACTAGCTCGTTGATCAACAGATAGTCATGGTTTCCTGACTATGGACATTGGATGTCATTGATAAGGGGATCACATCATTAGGAGAATGATATGATGGACAAGACCCAACTTAAGCATAGCATAAAAGATCGTGTAGTTTCGTTTGCTAGAGCTTTTCCAATGTCAAGTATCTTTTCCTTAGACCATGAGATCGTGCAACTCCCGGATACCGTAGGAGTGCTTTGGGTGTGCCAAACGTCACAACGTAACTGGGTGACTATAAAGGTGCATTACGGGTATCTTCGAAAGTGTCTGTTGGGTTGGCACGAATCGAGACTGGGATTTGTCACTCCGTGTGACGGAGAGGTATCTCTGGGCCCACTCGGTAATGCATCATCATAATGAGCTCAATGTGACTAAGGCGTTAGTCACGGGATCATGCATTGCGGTACGAGTAAAGAGACTTGCCGGTAACGAGATTGAACAAGGTATTGGGATACCGACGATCGAATCTCGGGCAAGTAACATACCGATTGACAAAGGGAATTGCATACGGATTGATTGAATCCTCGACACCATGGTTCATCCGATGAGATCATCGTGGAGCATGTGGGAGCCAACATGGGTATCCAGATCCCGCTGTTGGTTATTGACCGGAGAGGTGTCTCGGTCATGTCTGCATGTCTCCCGAACCCGTAGGGTCTACACACTTAAGGTCCGGTGACGCTAGGGTTGTAGAGATATATGTATGCGGAAACCCGAAAGTTGTTCGGAGTCCCGGATGAGATCCCGGACGTCACGAGAGGTTCCGGAATGGTCCGGAGGTGAAGAATTATATATAGGAAGTCAAGTTTCGGCCACCGGGAAAGTTTCGGGGGTTACCGGTATTGTACCGGGACCACCGGAAGGGTCCCGGGGGTCCACCGGGTGGGGCCACCTGTCCCGGAGGGCCCCGTGGGCTGAAAGTGGAAGGGAACCAGCCCCTAGTGCGCTGGGGCGCCCCCCTTGGGCCTCCCCCCATGCGCCTAGGGTTGGAAACCCTAGGGGGGGGAGCTTCCCCCTTGCCTTGGGGGGCAAGGCACCCCTTCCCCCCCACTTGGCCACCACCCCCCTTGAGATCCCATCTCTTGGGGCTGGCGTACCCCCCCAGGGGCCTATATAAAGGGGGGGGGGAGGGAGGGCAGCACACAACAGCCTTTGGCGCCTCCCTCCTCCCCTGCAACACCTCTCTCTCTCTCTCGCAGAAGCTCGGCGAAGCCCTGCCGGAGACCCGCTACATCCACCACCACGCCGTCGTGCTGTTGGATCTCCATCAACCTCTCCTTCCCCCTTGCTGGATCAAGAAGGAGGAGACATCGCTGCACCGTACGTGTGTTGAACGCGGAGGTGCCGTACATTCGGCACTCGGTCATCGGTGATTTGGATCACGGCGAGTACGACTCCGTCATCCACGTTCATTGGAACGCTTCTGCTGGCGATCTACAAGGGTGTGTAGATCCACTCCTTCCCCTCGTTGCTAGTAGACTCCATAGATGCATCTTGGTGAGCGTAGGAAAATTTTAAAATTATGCTACGAATCCCAACAGTGGCATCATGAGCCAGGCTTATGCGTAGTTACTATGCACGAGTAGAACACAAAGCAGTTGTGGGCGTTGAGTTTGCCAATTCTTCTTGCCGCGACTAGTCTTTTCTTGTTTCGGCGGCATTGTAGGATGAAGCGGCCCGGACCGACCTTACACGTACACTTACGTGAGACAGGTTCCACCGACTGACATGCACAAGTTGCATAAGGTGGCTAGCGGGTGTCTGTCTCTCCTACTTTAGTCGGAACGGATTCGATGAAAAGGGTCCTTATGAAGGGTAAATAGAAATTGGCAAATCACGTTGTGGTCATACGTAGGTAAGAAACGTTCTTGCTAGAAACCTACAAACCACGTAAAAAACTTGCAACAACAATTAGAGGATGTCTAACTTGTTTTTGCAGCAAGAGCTATGTGATGTGATATGGCCAGAAGATGCGATGAATGATATATGTGATGTATGAGATTGATCATATTCTTGTAATAGGAATCACGACTTGCATGTCGATGAGTATGACAATCGGCGGGAGCCATAGGAGTTGTCTTTATTATTTTGTATGACCTGCGTGTCATTGAATAACGCCATGTAAATTACTTTACTTTATTGCTAAACGCGTTAGCCATAGAAGTAGAAGTAATCGTTGGCGTGACGACTTCATGAAGACACAATGATGGAGATCATGATGATGGAGATCATGGTGTCATGCCGGTGACGAAGATGATCATGGTGCCCCGAAGATGGAGATCAAAGGAGCATAATGATATTGGCCATATCATGTCACTATTTGATTGCATGTGATGTTTATCATGTTTTTGCATCTTATTTGCTTAGAACGACGGTAGCAAGTAGGATGATCCCTTATAATAATTTCAAGAAAGTGTTCACCCTAACTGTGCACCGTTGCGAAGGTTCGTCGTTTCGAAGCACCACGTGATGATCGGGTGTGATAGATTCTTACGTTCGAATACAACGGGTGTTGACGAGCCTAGCATGTACAGACATGGCCTCGGAACACACGCAATACACTTAGGTTGACTTGACGAGCCTAGCATGTACAGACATGGCCTCGGAACACGGAGGACCGAAAGGTCGAGCATGAGTCGTATAGAAGATACGATCAACATGGAGATGTTCACCGATCTTGACTAGCCCGTCTCACGTGATGATCGGACACGGCCTAGTTGAACTCGGATCATGTTTCACTTAGATGACTAGAGGGATGTCTATCTGAGTGGGAGTTCATTAAATAATTTGATTAGATGAACTCAATTATCATGAACTTAGTCTAAAATCTTTACACTATGTCTTGTAGATCAAATGGCCAACGTTGTCCTCAATTTCAACGCGTTCCTAGAGAAAACCAAGCTGAAAGATGATGGCAGCAACTATACGGACTGGGTCCGGAACTTGAGGGTCATCCTCATAGTAGCCAAGAAAGATTATGTCTTAGAAGCACCGCTAGGTGATGCACCAATCCCACAGAACCAAGACGTTATGAACGCTTGGCAATCACGTGCTGATGATTACTCCCTTGTTCAGTGCGGCATGCTTTACAGCTTAGAACCGGGTCTCCAAAAGCGTTTTGAGAAACATGGAGCATATGAGATGTTCGAGGAGCTGAAACTTGTTTTTCAAGCTCATGTCCGGGTCGAGAGATATGATGTCTCCGACAAATTCTTCAGCTGTAAAATGGAGGAGAACAGTTCTGTTAGTGAGCACATACTCAGAATGTCTGGGTTGCACAACCGCTTGTCTCAGCTGGGAGTTAATCTCCCGGATGACGCAGTCATTGACAGAATCCTCCAGTCGCTTCCACCAAGCTACAAGAGCTTTGTGATGAACTACAATATGCAGGGGATGGAAAAGACCATTTCCGAGGTATATTCAATGCTGAAATCAGCGGAAGGGGAGATCAGAAAAGAACATCAAGTGTTGATGGTGAATAAAACCACCAAGTTCAAGAAGGGCAAGGGTAAGAAGAACTTCAAGAAGGACGGCAAGGGAGTTGCCGCGCCCGGTAAACCAGTTACTGGGAAGAAGTCAAAGAATGGACCCAAGCCCGGGACTGAGTGCTTTTATTGCAAGGGAAGTGGTCACTGGAAGCGGAACTGCCCCAAATATTTAGCGGACAAGAAGAAGGCCGGCAACACCCAAGGTATATGTGATATACAAGTAATTGATGTGTACCTTACCAGTACTCGTAGTAGCTCCTGGGTATTTGATACCGGTGCGGTTGCTCATATTTGTAACTCAAAACAGGAACTACGAAATAAACGGAGACTGGCAAAGGACGAGGTGACGATGCACGTCGGGAATGGTTCCAAGGTCGATGTGATCGCCGTCGGCACGCTGCCTCTGCATCTACCCACGGGATTAGTTTTAAACCTCAATAATTGTTATTTAGTGCCAGCTTTGAGCATGAACATTGTATCTGGATCTCGTTTAATTCGAGATGGCTACTCATTTAAATCCGAGAATAATGGTTGTTCTATTTATTTGAGAGATATGTTTAATGGTCATGCCCCGCTGGTCAATGGTTTATTTTTGATGAATCTCGAACGTGATGTTACACATGTTCATAGTGTGAATACCAAAAGATGTAAAGTTGATAACGATAGTCCCACATACTTGTGGCACTGCCGCCTTGGTCACATTGGTGTCAAGCGCATGAAGAAGCTCCATGCAGATGGACTTTTGGAGTCTCTTGATTACGAATCATTTGACACGTGTGAACCATGCCTCATGGGTAAGATGACCAAGACTCCGTTCTCCGGAACAATGTAGCGAGCAACCAACTTATTGGAAATCATACATACCGATGTGTGTGGTCCAATGAGTGTTGAGGCTTGTGGAGGATATCGTTATGTTCTCACTCTCACTGATGATTTAAGTAGATATGGATATGTCTACCTAATGAAACACAAGTCTGAAACCTTTGAAAAGTTCAAAGAATTTCAGAGTGAGGTTGAGAATCAACGTGACAGGAGAATAAAATTCCTACGATCAGATCGTGGTGGAGAATATTTAAGTCACGAGTTTGGTGCACACTTAAGGAAATGTGGAATAGTTTCACAACTCACGCCGCCTGGAACACCTCAGAGAAATGGTGTGTCCGAACGTCGTAATCGCACTCTATTGGATATGGTGCGATCTATGATGTCTCTTACCGATTTACCGCTCTCATTTTGGGGTTATGCTTTAGAGACTGCCGCATTCACTTTAAATAGGGCTCCGTCGAAATCCGTTGAGACGACACCGTATGAATTATGGTTTGGGAAGAAACCTAAGCTGTCGTTTCTAAAAGTTTGGGGATGCGATGCTTATGTCAAGAAACTTCAACCTAAAAAGCTCGAACCCAAGTCGGAAAAATGCGTCTTCATAGGATACCCTAAGGAAACTATTGGGTATACCTTCTACCTCAGATCCGAAGGCAAAATCTTCGTTGCCAGGAACGGGTCCTTTCTGGAGAAGGAGTTTCTCTCGAAAGAATTGAGTAGGAGGAAAGTGGAACTTGATGAGGTGATAGTCACCCCTTCCGAGCCGGAAAGTAGCGCAGCGCGGGAAAATGTTCCTATGGTGCCTACACCGACTGGAGAGGAAGTTAATGATGATGATCATGAAGCTACAGATCAAGTCACTGAACTTCGTAGGTCCATAAGGACACGTTCCGCACCAGAGTGGTACGGCAACCCTGTCCTAGAAATCATGTTGTTAGACAACGGTGAACCTTCGAACTATGAAGAAGCGATGGCGGGCCCGGATTCCGACAAATGGCTAGAAGCCATGAAATCCGAGATAGAATCCATGTATGAAAACAAAGTATGGACTTTGACTGACTTGCCCGATGAGCGGCGAGCCATAGAAAACAAATGGATCTTTAAGAAGAAGACGGACGCAGATGGTAATTCGACCATCTACAAAGCTCGACTTGTCGCTAAGGGTTATCGACAAGTTCAAGGGGTTGACTACGATGAGACTTTCTCACCCATAGCGAAGCTGAAGTCCGTCCGAATCATGTTAGCAATTGCCGCATACTATGATTATGAGATATGGCAGATGGACGTCAAAACGGCATTCCTTAACGGCTTCCTTAAGGAAGAGTTGTATATGATGCAGCCGGAAGGTTTTGTCGATCCTAAGAATGCTAACAAAGTATGCAAGCTCCAGCGCTCAATCTATGGGCTGGTGCAAGCATCTCGGAGTTGGAACATTCGCTTTGATGAGATGATCAAAGCGTTTGGGTTTACACAGACTTATGGAGAAGCCTGTGTTTACAAGAAAGTGAGTGGGAGCTCCGTAGCATTTCTCATATTATATGTGGATGACATACTATTGATGGGAAATGATATAGAATTCTTGGAAAGTATAAAGGCCTATTTGAATAAGTGTTTTTCAATGAAGGACCTTGGAGAAGCTGCTTATATATTAGGCATCAAGATCTATAGAGATAGATCAAGGCGCCTCATTGGTCTTTCACAGAGTACATACCTTGACAAGATATTGAAGAAGTTCAGTATGGATCAGTCCAAGAAGGGGTTCTTGCCTGTATTGCAAGGTGTGCAATTGAGCACGGCTCAATGCCCGACCACGGCAGAAGATATAGAAGAGATGAGTGTCATCCCCTATGCCTCGGCCATAGGGTCTATTATGTATGCCATGCTGTGTACCAGACCTGATGTAAACCTTGCCGTAAGTTTGGTAGGAAGGTACCAAAGTAATCCCGGCAAGGAACACTGGACAACGGTCAAGAATATCCTGAAGTACCTGAAGAGGACTAAGGATATGTTTCTCGTTTATGGAGGTGACGAAGAGCTCGTCGTAAAGGGTTACGTCGACGCTAGCTTCGACACAGATCTGGATGACTCGAAGTCACAGACCGGATACGTGTATATTTTGAATGGAGGAGCAGTAAGCTGGTGTAGTTGCAAGCAAAGCGTCATGGCGGGATCTACATGTGAAGCGGAATACATGGCAGCCTCGGAGGCAGCACAGGAAGCAGTCTGGATGAAGGAGTTCATTACCGACCTAGGGGTGATTCCCAATGCGTCGGGTCCAATGACTCTCTTCTGTGACAACACTGGAGCTATTGCCCTTGCGAAGGAGCCCAGGTTTCACAGGAAGACCAGGCATATCAAGCGTCGCTTCAACTCCATTCGTGAAAGTGTTCAAAATGGAGACATAGAAATTTGTAAAGTACACACGGACCTGAATGTAGCAGATCCGTTGACTAAACCTCTCCCTAGGGCAAAACATGATCAACACCAGGACTGTCGGAGTAAGTGGCCACGGGTAGCCTAACCGACTACCCCTGGCTCTTCAGAAAATTTATCAGGCCTTTGGGCCTTCAAGCACTCCAAGCATTTGGGACGCCTTCCCCGGCCGATCACCACTAAAGCCGACTCCCGGAAGGCGACCCAGCCTCGCCGACTCCAAGGAGCCGGCCAAGAAGGACGCCGACTCCTAGAAACCGGCCACGACAACCACTCCTACATAACGACGACCTGACGGGGCATGGCCACAGTGCAGCCCACGACCCCCGAAGCCCGAGGCGGGCATGGCTACAGGAGGCCGTACGGGAGGGAGGTCTCCCGTGCGGCCCGGCACTGTAGCCACGTTAGCCTCGACGTCATCCACGACCCATTCCTGTATGACCCAAGGACTGCGGGCCCCTTCAGCCAGAGAGAGGCGTGAAGGCGGCCTGGCTTTTCCTAGTCGGCCGGGAGCATAGCCGGCCTCCAGAAGCCGGCTATGCCCTTCCTCGAAGCAGGAGCCCCATTAAGGAGACAAGACGAGGTGAGGCTACAGTGATAGCCTCCGAGGCGGCCCACTGTAGCCACGCTCACCTCGACAAAGCCCTCATCATCAGAGGCGCGGCTACAGTAAGCAGCCGCCGACAAAGCCCTAGGCGGTGGGGCCGGCCTGTCGACCAAGTAGCCGGCCGCCGGCGGGACCCAGCAGCCGGCGGGACCCAGCAGCCGGCGGAGAAGCCGGCAAGCATAGACACTGACGGCTGGGACCCGCTCCCAGTCGGATTACCATTGTACCCCCGGGGGGTAGGCCTATATAAACCCCCCGGAGCACCCATGCAAAGGGTTCGCTTCTGGTTCGCACTTCTGCATGTTTGGCCTTCAAGCATAGCACACGCACAAACATAGATAGAGAGAAGCAAGAGCTAGCCTTGTTCTTCTTCTCCCTTGATCCCAACAGCTCTAGGAGCGATTGTAGCTACCCTTTATCGATCTAGTGATCATGCGGAGACCCCGCAGAGCAGGACTAGGGGTGTTATCTCCTCGGAGAGCCCCGAACCTGGGTAAGATTCGCCGGCGTGCATGTCTTCGCCTCATCCTGTTTCCAGGCACCGACGACGTTTTATTGGCTCCCACAATGATAAGCCATCCCTTGGCATATGTCGCACCAACCACCCGACATTTGGCGCCCACCGTGGGGCCAGGTGCACCGTCGTCCGGAGACCTGTTCTGGACGGGAACCCTCTTCCTTCCCCGCGAGCGCAGCCAGCCTGCTGCGCCCGATGGCGCTTGCCCCGACGCGCTGCAAGGCGTCGAGGACGCCTGCGCAGCGAGCCGCCTCGCCGATCTGCTCGGCGAGACTCGCATCTCCGACGAGCCTGCGTCCGACGCAGGCACCGACTACCCCGAGAGCCGCCTTGTCAGCCTCCTCGACCAACTTCACGTCTCCAGCGAGCCTGCCGCGGACATGGAGTCTGTCGGCTCCACCGACCCGATGCTCATCGACTCCAACACCGCGTCGCTCGACGCTTACCCCTCCAACGTGGTGGTCTTCGACGACCCACTCCCTCGAGCTGACAGCGGCAACAGCGCTGTCACCGAAGTGATGGTCATCAGCCACGTCTCCGACTCGGGCGAGAACGCCCGCGACGCTCAGCGAGCGGCGATGCACGACCTCTCCGTCCCCATCCCGGCCGACGCCGACGCCGAGACCCTGGAGGCACGCCGCCGTGCCCTCATCGCGGAGGGCAAGAAGATAGCCTCGATGAGACGTCTCACCGAGGCCCACCAGCGCGAAGTTGACCGCGCCGCCTTCGGGACGCCGCCGCCTAGCGGCCCGAGCCGAGCCGGCTTCGTCCAGAAGCGCGGCGCAGCCGTTGCCAGCATGCTGGGCGCAGATCGCCCCGTCTACGCCACCCCGCTCGAGAATCTGCGAGCCGCTCAGGCGGCTGCAGAGGAGCTCAGTGGGATGGGAGTCGATGAGCTCCCCTACATGACGAGACGGATCCAGCAGCTGATCGACGCGGATGCAGAACGACACGAAGCCGGCGCCCGAGCTGATAGCCATCCCCCGCGCCGGGAGCACGCCGCGACGTCCCGCTCGCCGACTGCGAGCGGTGTGCGTCAGAAGAAAGACAAGGAGCCGGCTGCCAGCCGCAGCCGGACTCGCGTCACTATCGAGCGCGACGCGGATGGTCGCCCTCGGGCGGTTGAACACCAAGGAAACCTGCCTCCTCCCCCGCCTCGAAGAGAAAGACGCCTCACTCCACCGCCTGTCACGCATCCGACTCTTGGCGACCGACTCGGCCGCCGAGAAGGAGTCGGCGAGAACGACGCCCGCCACAGGATCGATCGCCTAGCTCGATCCTTGGTGTTAGAAGAAGAAGACGATGTCGGCCCGCCATGCTTCGGCCCCCGCATCTGCGACGAGCCCTTTCCCAAAGGGTTCTCGCTCCCCAGAGACACGCCCAAGTACAACGGCTCGGTGAAGCCGGAAGATTGGCTCATCGACTACTCCACAGCCGTCAGCATCACCAACGGCAACCGGCGCGTTGCCGTGAAGTACGTCCCCCTGATGCTGCAGGGCACGGCGCGCACATGGCTCAATAGCCTCAAGCCCTACAGCATCAACAGTTGGCTGGACTTCACCGAAGTTTTCGTCCGCAACTTCACCAGCACCTACAAGCGGCCTCCCAAGCCTCGCCAGCTCTCCCTCTGCGTCCAGGGGCCCAACGAGTCGACCCGCGACTACCTCACGCGATGGGCCGAGCTCCGCAACTCCTGCGAGGGAGTGCACGAGGTCCAGGCCATCGAGTACTTCACTGCCGGGTGCCGAGAGGGCACCCTCCTCAAGCACCGACTCCTCTGCGACGAGCCGGCTACCCTCGACGAGCTACTCGTCATCGCCGACAAATACGCTACTGCCGATTCCTCCATGAAGACCGAGCTCCGAGTGGACGCCTCGGGGAAAGTGGTTGCCCCGGCTCCCAAGCAGCCGGCTGGCAACCCCAACCGGCGCCCCTACCAGAACGACCACAAGCGCAAGGGCCCCATGCCGACTTCCTCCAGTCGGCAGGTGGCCACCATTGAAGACGAGCAGCCCGAAGAGCGGCGTGCTCCCAAGAAGAAGGGAGGCCGGCCGCCTTGGCAGCCGTCCTTCTCCTACAAACAAGCACTCGATGCTCCCTGCAAGTTCCACAGCGGCGCGAAGCCGTCCAACCATACAACACGGAAATGCCACTGTCTCACCCGCACCACCAAGGGCGAAGGGATGGTGCCGCCTCCGCCTCCCGGCCCGCCGCCTCCAGCTCCCCCGCAGCCGGCGGCCCGGCCGGCAGTCGGCGCCATCCAAGACGAGTTCCCCGAAGCGCACGACGCCTACGTCGTCTTCACAAGTCAAGTCGACGACAAGCGCAGCCGACGCCGGCAGCACCAAGAAGTAAACGCAGTCGCCTCTAGCACCGCCGAGTTCATGCACTGGTCGGAAAAGCCCATCAGCTGGAGCCAGGCCGACCACCCAGAGGTGATGCCTTCGCCTGGCTCCTATGCTATGGTCTTGGACATCACCCTTGCGACGGAGAGGCGAGCTGCCAGATTTTCTCGCGTCCTGATAGACGGCGGAAGCAGTATCAACATACTGTACCGCGATACCATGGACAAGCTGAACATCAAAGCAAAGCAGCTCATGCCGAGCCGCACAGTCTTCCATGGTATCGTACCCGGCCTATCTTGCTCTCCAATCGGCAAGATCAAGATGGATGTTCTCTTCGGAGACAAAGATCATTTTCGCCGGGAAGCAATATGGTTCGAGGTGGTGGATTTGGAGAGCCCCTATCATGCACTGCTTGGCCGACCTGCTTTGGCCAAGTTCATGGCTGTGCCCCACTATGCCTACCTGAAGATGAAGATGCCGAGCTCGAAAGGGATCATCACGATAGCCGGCGACTACAAGAAGTCCATCGAGTGTGCCATGGCCAGCAGCCGGCTGGCCGAGTCCCTCGTGGTGGCAGAAGAGAAGAAGATGTTGGAACGGGTTGTGGCCATGGCCGGCAAGCAGCCGGCCTTGTCCCCCAACCCCAAGGACTGTGATGCGCAGGGCTCCTTCCAGCCTGCAAAAGAGACGAAGAAGATACCTCTAGACCCGGAGCACCCGGAGAGGTTCGCCGTGATTGGGGCGAACTTGGACAGTAAATAGGAAGGCGAGCTCGCCGACTTCCTCCGTGAGAATCGAGACATCTTTGCATGGTCCCCAAAGGACATGCCGGGTGTCCCGAAGGATTTCGCCGAGCACAAATTACATGTCCGAGCTGATGCGAAGCCGGTCAAGCAACCCCTCCGCCGACTATCAGAAGAGAAGCGAAGAATCGTGGGAGAAGAGATAGCCCGGCTCCTTGCAGCCGGCTTCATCATGGAAGTGTTCTTTCCAGAATGGCTTGCCAATCCAGTTCTGGTTTTGAAGAAGAATAACAAGTGGCGCATGTGTATAGAATACACAAGTCTGAACAAGGCCTGCCCAAAGGATCCGTTTGCTTTGCCACGGATTGACCAAGTGATAGACTCCACAGCCGGATGCGAGCTGTTAAGTTTCTTGGATGCATACTCAGGGTATCATCAGATCAAGTTGGACCCGGCCGACCCCCTGAAGACTGCCTTCATCACACCCTTTGGAGCTTTCTGCTACCTGACAATGACATTCGGCTTGAGAAACGCCGGTGCCACTTTTCAGCGTTGCATGCAGAAATGTCTCTTGAAACAACTCGGCAGAAATGCCCACGTCTACGTAGACGACATTGTGGTGAAGACAGAGAAGCGTGGTACCTTGCTGGAAGACCTGAAGGAAACATTTGCCAACTTGCGCCGATTCCAGATCAAGCTCAACCCCGAGAAGTGCGTGTTCGGAGTGCCAGCCGGCCAGCTGCTAGGCTTCCTGGTCTCCGAACGCGGCATTGAGTGCAACCCTGTCAAGATCAAAGCCATCGAGAGGATGGAGATTCCCACCAAACTGCGAGATGTGCAGAAGTTCACTGGCTGCTTAGCCTCCCTGAACCGTTTTATCAGCCGACTAGGAGAGAAGGCTCTCCCCCTGTACCGACTCATGAAGAAGTCCACTCACTTTGAGTGGAATGATCAAGCCGACCAAGCCTTCCATGAGTTGAAGAAAATGTTGACTACTCCGCCTGTCCTGGCTGCGCCGACTGAGAAGGAGCCCATGCTCCTCTACATCGCCGCGACAAGCCGAGTCATCAGCACTGTTGTTGTGGTCCAGCGCCCGGAGGAAGGCCGAGCTCAGCTGGTCCAGAGGTCGGTCTACTATCTCAGCGAAGTACTGTCCAGCTCAAAGCAAAACTACCCGCACTACCAAAAGATGTGCTATGGGGTGTACTTCGCTGCCAAGAAATTGAAGCCCTACTTCCAAGAGCACCCCATCACGGTCGTGTGCACTGCCCCGCTCGCCGAGATCATAGGCAGCCGGGATGCATCCGGCCGGGTGGCCTAATGGGCCATTGCCTTGGCGCCCTACACGATTTTCTATCAACCCCGCACCGCCATCAAGTCGCAAGCATTGGCCGACTTCCTCGTCGACTGGGCCGAGACCCAGTACTTACCGCCGGCTCCCGACTCTACCCATTGGCGGATGCACTTTGACAGGTCCAAGATGCGCACCAGCTTGGGAGCCGGCATCGTCCTCACCTCTCCCAAAGGCGACAAGCTCAAGTACACGTTGCAGATCCACTTCGCCGCCTCCAACAACGTGGCCGAGTATGAGGCGCTCGTACATGGGCTCCGGCTAGCCAAAGAACTCGGCATACGCCGGATCCTGTGCTACGGCGACTCCGACTTAGTGGTCCAGCAATCATCTGGCGACTGGGACGCCAAGGACGCGAACATGGCGAGCTACCGCTTCCTCGTCCAGCAGATGAGCGGATACTTCGAAGGGTGCGAGTTCCTTCATGTGCCAAGGGCCGACAACGACCAAGCAGATGCCCTAGCATGGATCGGCTCCACCCGACAAGCCATACCGACTGGCGTCTCCCTCCAGCGCCTCCTCAAGCCGTCCATCAAGTCGTCTCCAGAGTCGGACTCCACCTTCATACCGCCTGCGCCAGAAACAGCCGGATCCGGCTCAAGAAATTCGGCAGGCGGCACGGGGACTTCGACGACTGCCCCGGGGACTGACGTAGTCGCACCCGGCCCAGGGACTTCAGAACCCGGCCCGGGGACTGCAACGACACAAGAAGCGGCGGTCGACTCCAATACAACACCCAACCCACCCACCCGAGTCATGGTGGCCACATTAACAGCAGAAGAAGTCACAGCTCCCTCATGGGCCCAGCCCATCCTCAAGTTCCTAGTCAACCACTGCCGACTGATGAGATCGCAGCAAGACTAGTGCAACGACGAGCCGCAGCATACACAATAATCAATAGGGAGCTTGTGAAGCGCAGCGTCACTGGAGTCTTCCAGCATTGCGTCGAGCCAGAAAAAGGAGTGGCAATCCTCAAAGACATCCACCAAGGCGAATGCGGCCACCACGCCGCCTCAAGATCCCTCGTGGCCAAGGCTTTCCACCATGGGTTCTTCTGGCCGACTGCCTTGGAGGATGCTAAAGAAATAGTGAGGAGCTGCAGAGGGTGTCAAGTCTTCAGTTCCAAACAACACCTGCCGGCTTCTGCCCTCAAGAACATCCCCCTCACCTGGCCTTTTGCCGTCTGGGGATTGGACATGGTGGGCCCTTTCAAGACAGCCCGCGGTGGCATGACGCACCTACTCGTTGCTGTGGACAAGTTCACAAAGTGGATCGAAGCCAAGCCCATCAAGAAGCTGAACGGGCCGACTGCCGTGACGTTCATCACCGACATCACTACTCGGTACGGCATGCCGCACAGCATCATCACCGACAACAGCACGAACTTCGCCAAAGGCGCACTGGCGCGTTTCTGCGCGACACAGGGCATCCGCCTGGACTTAGCGTCCGTCGCCCACCCACAGTCAAACGGCCAGGTCGAGCGAGCAAATGGACTTATCCTCTCCGGCATCAAGCCCCGACTGGTTGTACCACTGGAGCGATCGGCCGGTTGCTGGCTCGAAGAGCTGCCGGCTGTCCTCTGGAGTCTGCGCACTACACCCAACAAGTCAACCGGCTTCACTCCATTCTTCCTTGTGTACGGTTCCGAGGCTGTCATCCCAACAGACATCGAGTTCGACTTGCCTTGGATCACCATGTACACGGAGGAGGAAGCCAAAGAAGCAAGAGAAGACGACGTCGACCTACTGGAAGAAGGCCGGCTGTTAGCCCTCAGCCGGTCCGCCATCTACCAGCAAGGCCTGCGCCGCTACTACAACCGCAAGGTCAAGCCAAGATCCTTCCAAGAGGGCGACCTTGTGCTCCGGCTGATCCAGCGAATAGCCGGCCAGCACAAGCTCTCGGCCCCTTGGGAAGGCCCCTTCGTCGTCAGCAAGGCACTCAGCAACGACTCCTACTACTTGATCGACGCGCAAAAGCCAAGAGCACGCAAGAGAGACGACTCCGGCAAGGAGTCGGAGCGACCATGGAACGCAAACCTCCTAAGACGATTTTACAGCTGAAAAGCAGTATGTATCACGCTACCCCCTTTTTGTATTACGTTACAAACCAACAGCCCCCCCGAACAGTACTCGGGGACTGCCTTTTATTTATCTATGAATGACGAGTGTCATATCCATGAATGTATTATTACATTTTCGAATTCTTGTCCGGCACCGGGTCCGACTAGTCGGCCCGGGGACTGGCCGCCTTGAGCTATATTCTAAGTTCTTCCCGAAGTCAGCAAAGTAGTGCGCCGGCTCCCAAGTCCTCTCTTGTTGAAAGTCGCAGCTCAAAGAACTGACTGTCCGACTAGCAAGAGAGAAGACAGACAGGACGCCCACACGAAAAACGGCTAAGGAACAACTAATCTATATAGCAAAAAGACGGCCTCCGTATATGCCTACCGGCTGTCACAGCAGCCGGCTAGCCGGCTTTCTAAAAAACTTAGCTTAAGTCCGACAGAGCTAAAAGTACTTCCCCCTCCCCAATCGGCCAGGCACTCCCCGGCTACAGTTTGCAGAGCAGCTGTTTGACTAGGGAGGCGGCATCTAAAGGAGGGCGGCAAAGGAAAAATGCAAAAGGACAAAAAGCGAAAGTACAAGGAAAGACCGATTGCATAACTTATATACATAAAGCCGCCCACAGGCTGGCAACAGACTTAAGTTTGAATACACCCAGTGGGTGGAATTGTGCAGACTTAACCAAATATTGTTCAAAGTAACAAGACAGGGAAATAAAGGAAAGAAGACTAAGGTGCGACTTGGAGGCCGAGTGGGTCGGTGAAGGTAGCTCGCCGGCTGAAGGAGTGGCCGCCTAGCTAGTCCCGGCTTGACCACCTCCTGCGGCAGGAGACACGCTCGCACGCGACGTAGTGCTGGAGGCACGGTCAGGCTGGCCGGCTACTCCGCCAGCCGGCTCGACGTCTTCACCCTCCTCCTCCTCCTCTTCGCCCTCGTTGCTGGAGTCGATCTCCTCCGCCGAGTCCTCGCCGCACGCCGGGTCCAGCCCGAACCAATCTTCCGGCTGGGCGACTCCATTGTCGTCCACCTCGGGGGCGAAGACGTTGGTGTCGGTGTAGTCGGCGATCGCCGAAGCCCGCCGAATGATGGCCGGCCGCGCCGGCTCCAGCTCCGTGTCAGCTTGCTGCCGCCAGGTGGCCAGCTGGTCCAAATTCAGGCCTGGGTACCAGGCCTTGACGAACTCCAGCGCCCGCCCGGCTCCGGAGCGAGCCGCTGACGCCTTCCAAGCCTCGAAGCGGCCGACGGCCACCTCCAGCCAGTCGGCGGTCCGACTGGGAGTGCGCGGGATCACTTGGCCGGGCCAGAGGGCGGCCAGGACCTGTGACCCGGCACTCTGAAGCCGGCGGAGCAGCCTGTGAGCCGGCTGGATGCGAGCCTGGATCGCCAGGAGCTGCTCCTCCAACGAGCGGCCGGCGGTCGGCGAGATCTCGAAGCCGGCTTGCCTCTTCGCCTGGCGACGAGCTTCGATGGCCTGGTTGGCGGCAGTGGAATAGCCGGGGAAGTACTCTGCGCAAAGAAGAAAAGAAAAGAAGAACCCCAAATCAGGAAAACGAGCCGAAGTGGCTGTTGGCAAGAAAGGATGAAGGAGTAGACGACTTACCGTCAACCAGGTCCTCAATCTGGCCATAGCCGGAGACCAGAGTCTGCCTGGCCTCGTCCCAGCCGGCCGCCTCCGTCTCGAACTCGGCCTGGAGGGTGGCTTCACGATCCTGCACAGCCTTTAGCGCAGCCTTGTGGCCTTCCTCCTGGTCGGCCAGCTTCTTGACCAGGCGGTCGCGCTCCTGCACCAAGGCGGCGAGCTCCGCGTCCTTGGCACGAAGAGCAGTCTGGGACTCCCCCAGCTGTGCCCTCAGACTGGCGTTGGCCGCTGCAGAGATAGAGAAGAAGAACAATGAGAAACCATCAAGGAAGATCCGAGCCGACTGCTCAGCAGTCGGCCCGAATCTCGGGGACTACACCCAGTGGGTGCGCTGACGCGCCCCCACATGAGATAGAGATCAAGTCACATACCTCGGCTTTCAGTGAGATCGGCGGTCTTCTGCGTCAGCTCCCGAGCCTGGGAGTTGAAGGCGGCTGCTCGGAGGTTGTGGTAGTCCTGCAAGATGGACAGAAGACCGAAGTAAGAACAAAGCAGCAAAAACAAAATCTCCAAGAAGTTCCAAGCCGCCTGCTCAGCAGCCGACTCGGAACTCGGGGACTACACCCAGTGGGTGCGCTGACGCGCCCCCACGAGAAAAATCAAGAACAAAATGAGAATACTAACCCGGATGGCTGCCCGCGTCGCGAGGAATTCGTCGGTGAACTGCCTCAGCGCCGCGGCTTGGCCCTGGAGCCGGGTCCGGACGTCTTGTGCAGCGATGTTCACCACGGCTGTCCCTCCGCCTGGCGTCCACCCGGAGGTAGCGCTGGCCGCCTCCGCGTCTCGGGCCGACGAGCTGGAGCCCACGGCCGGCCGTGGCTCCGACGCCGCCTTCTGCGGCTCCGACGCGGCCTTCCCTGCGCGCCGGCTTGGCGGAACCCGGACCGCCACCTCAGCTCCCGCGACCGGCTCGCCTTCCGCCGACTGTGCGGGCGCAGGCTCAGTCTGGCCGCCTTGGGCCGCCCTAGTCGGAGGAGTCGGCCCCGGCGCCTCCCTCAAGAGGATAACGTCGTCGCCGCTCCTGCCCAGACCCGGCTGGGAACCGCTGGCTCCCCCTGGCGAGGGATCCGCGTCCCCGGGCGCCATGGCGCGCAGGGGGGTGACCATCAAGGCCTCCCCTGCCACCGCTTCGGCCTCAGCCTCTTCCTGGGCCTTGGCTGCAGCCTCGGCGAGCGCCTTCGCCGCCTCCTCCTCCCGAGCTGCCTGGGCGGCGGCTGCCCTCCGTGCCACCGCCTCCCGCGCTTCCTGCTCCTCCCGCACCTCCCGCGCGTTCCTTTCCGTCGCCTCCAGGAGGGCGGCACGGGGATCTACGCGGCGGGTGGTGCTCCCAGAGCCCCCTGGCGACTCGACAACGGAGCAGGCAGCCGCCCGCTCGAGTGACAGTGGAGCTCTGATCAAGGAAAAGAAGACAAAGGTTCAGAAAACCACCCAAGAAAAGAAAGAAGGAGAATACACAGAAAGAGAGAAAGCTTACGCTGACACAGCCTGCGGCTGCTTCACCACTTTGCGGAAACGAGCCGCCTTCGCGGCCGCTTCTTCCCGCCTAGTGGCTGCCGCTCCACCCCTCGGCTTCTTCGTCCGGCTGCCGAACATGCCCTGGGTGGCGCGACGTTTCTGGCCTCTACCTCGAGCAGGCTGCGCGCCGGAGGAGCCCGCGCCGCGTCCGAAGGCCGGCTAGCGGGGCGGGACGGCTTCGGCTTCGTCCTCGTCCGGCCAGTCGTCGAAGGTCGCGGAGAACCCGGCGCCGCCTGCTTCGCCGCCGGCTTGGCCACCAGCCGGCTTGGCGGCGTCCTCCATATGGACCGCCCCCAGATCGGGGTCCTCCTGGTCGTGCTCGGTCCGGTCGGGGACGAAGCGGCGTTCCACGTCCGCTCCGCCGGCCGGCCGAAGCAGAGGATTCTGTCAAAAGAGTGAGCCGACTGAGTTAGAGTCGGCCCAGAGGAACTCGGCGACAGAGCTGAGAGAGAAAAAGAGAAAAAGAGAAGGGGAGCGTACCGTAGGTGGAGGATTGGCGCGGTTGTATGGCTCCTTGCCGAATTGCCAGTCGTCGGGAAGCTGGCAGTTGACGAGGTAGTTCACCATGTTCCGCACGTAGAAGTATGACTTCTGCCACTTCTTCACCGATTGGATCAGCGTGATGATGGGGAAGGGGTTGTCGGCGCCTGATCTCCGTGACGCGATGAAGGCGCCGGTCTGAGCCGGCACGCCCCGCACGCGCGTACCCAGCTTCGACTGGAAGAACTCCCCCCAGAGCTCGAGGGTGGGGAGGACGCCGAGATGGCCCTCGCACAGGGTGACGAAGGCCGACAGCAGCACCACCGCGTTGGGGGTGAGGTGGTGCGGCTGGAGCTGATAGAAGTCCAGCCAGGAGCGGAAGAAGGCGCTCACTGGCAGTCCGAAGCCACGCAGGAAGTGCGAGCGGAAGATCACCCGCTCGCCATCCCGCGGCGCCGGCCTGACCTCCTTCTCCGGCGCAAGGCGGACCTCCACTTTGTCCGTGCTGGGCAGGCGCCGGGTGTCGCGGAGGAAGTCGATGTGGTCGTTGTGGACGATGGAGCCATCCCAATCCCCGCCAAGCTGCTCGACGTGAGGAGGCATAGCGGAAGCTAGCACGGCGGCGGAGGAGCGTGCGGGGGAAGAGCGCGGCGGCGAGGCGCTGTCGCAAGAACGAGCAAGACGAGAAGACAAAGGGAGTAGGAGGAGCGTGCGAGGGTCTGCCGCCCTCCGCCTCCCCCTACTTATAGCCTCACGCGGCTGAAGACCCCGGACGTGGGGGGAGACATGGGATTAACTGCGCCCACTCCCCCCACGCCTCGCGTTTATTACGCATAAGTGCGAGCCGAAACTGCCGCACGGAACGTGCGGGCAGTTTCGGGATACAAAAGATCCGCGCCTGGGCCGGGGCACGGACGTGGCGGGCCCCCTCGCTGCGGCAACATCCCGTCACGCGCGTGGGCTGGCAGGCTTTCCGGCTACGTGGCGCGCCGTCGGCCCGTGGCCGGCCCGCGGCCCGGCGCACGTACCAGTGGGTTCCCGCCCTCCGACTCCAGAAGATTTCGGCTCAGGCGGCGTGCCTGACCAAGGCCAGCTCCCAGCTGCCGGCTTGTCATGATAGGAAGCTGTTCGAGCTTCTAAAACCCTACTCCACCTCGAAGGCCGATCAGCTTCGGGGACTACTGTCGGAGTAAGTGGCCACGGGTAGCCTAACCGACTACCCCTGGCTCTTCAGAAAATTTATCAGGCCTTTGGGCCTTCAAGCACTCCAAGCATTTGGGCCGCCTTCCCCGGCCGGTCACCACTAAAGCCGACTCCCGGAAGGCGACCCAGCCTCGCCGACTCCAAGGAGCCGGCCAAGAAGGACGCCGACTCCTAGAAACCGGCCACGACCACAACCACTCCTACATAACGACGACCTGACGGGGCATGGCCACAGTGCGGCCCACGACCCCCGAAGCCCGAGGCGGGCATGGCTACAGGAGGCCGTACGGGAGGGAGGTCTCCCGTGCGGCCCAGCACTGTAGCCACGTTAGCCTCGACGTCATCCACGACCCATTCCTGTACGACCCAAGGACTGCGGGCCCCTTCAGCCAGAGAGAGGCGTGAAGGCGGCCCGGATTTTCCTAGTCGGCCGGGAGCATAGCCGGCCTCCAGAAGCCGGCTATGCCCTTCCTCGAAGCAGGAGCCCCATTAAGGAGACAAGACGAGGTGAGGCTACAGTGATAGCCTCCGAGGCGGCCCACTGTAGCCACGCTCACCTCGACAAAGCCCTCATCATCAGAGGCGCGGCTACAGTAAGCAGCCGCCGACAAAGCCCTAGGCGGTGGGGCCGGCCTGTCGACCAAGTAGCCGGCCGCCGGCGGGACCCAGCAGCCGGTGGAGAAGCCGGCAAGCATAGACACTGACGGCTGGGACCCGCTCCCAGTCGGATTACCATTGTACCCCCTGGGGGTAGGCCTATATAAACCCCCCGGAGCACCCATGCAAAGGGTTCGCTTCTGGTTCGCACTTCTGCATGTTTGGCCTTCAAGCATAGCACACGCACACACATAGATAGAGAGAAGCAAGAGCTAGCCTTGTTCTTCTTCTCCCTTGATCCCAACAGCTCTAGGAGCGATTGTAGCTACCCTTTATCGATCTAGTGATCATGCGGAGACCCCGCAGAGCAGGACTAGGGGTGTTATCTCCTCGGAGAGCCCCGAACCTGGGTAAGATTCGCCGGCGTGCATGTCTTCGCCTCATCCCGTTTCCAGGCACCGGCGATGTTTTATTGGCTCCCACAATGATAAGCCATCCCTTGGTATATGTCGCACCAACCACCCAACAAGGACGCAATGGGTGTTCGATTCATCACAATGTAACTAGATTATTCATTCTAGTGCAAGTGGGAGACTGTTGGAAATATGCCCTAGAGGCAATAATAAAAGGTTATTATTATATTTCTTTGTTCATGATAGTTGTCTATTATTCATGCTATAATTGTATTGTCCGGAAATCGTAATACATGTGTGAATACATAGACCACAACTGTCCCTAGTAAGCCTCTAGTTGACTAGCTCGTTGATCAACAGATAGTCATGGTTTCCTGACTATGGACATTGGATGTCATTGATAACGGGATCACATCATTAGGAGAATGATATGATGGACAAGACCCAACTTAAGCATAGCATAAAAGATCGTGTAGTTTCGTTTGCTAGAGCTTTTCCAACGTCAAGTATCTTTTCCTTAGACCATGAGATCGCCCGGATACCGTAGGAGTGCTTTGGGTGTGCCAAACGTCACAACGTAACTGGGTGACTATAAAGGTGCATTACGGGTATCTCCGAAAGTGTCTGTTGGGTTGGCACGGATCGAGACTGGGATTTGTCACTCCGTGTGACGGAGAGGTATCTCTGGGCCCACTCGGTAATGCATCATCATAATGAGCTCAATGTGACTAAGGCGTTAGTCACGGGATCATGCATTGCGGTACGAGTAAAGAGACTTGCCGGTAACGAGATTGAACAAGGTATTGGGATACCGACGATCGAATCTCGGGCAAGTAACATACCGATTGACAAAGGGAATTGCATACGGATTGATTGAATCCTCGACACCGTGGTTCATCCGATGAGATCATCGTGGAGCATGTGGGAGCCAACATGGGTATCCAGATCCCGCTGTTGGTTATTGACCGGAGAGGCGTCTCGGTCATGTCTGCATGTCTCCCGAACCCGTAGGGTCTACACACTTAAGGTCCGGTGACGCTAGGGTTGTAGAGATATATGTATGCGGAAACCCAAAAGTTGTTCGGAGTACCGGATGAGATCCCGGACGTCACGAGAGGTTCCGGAATGGTCCGGAGGTGAAGAATTATATATAGGAAGTCAAGTTTCGGCCACCGGGAAAGTTTCGGGGGTTACGGGTATTGTACCGGGACCACCGGAAGGGTCCCGGGGGTCCACCGGGTGGGGCCACCTGTCCCGGAGGGCCCCATGGGATGAAAGTGGAAGGGAACCAGCCCCTAGTGGGCTGGGGCGCCCCCCTTGGGCCTCCCCCCATGCGCCTAGGGTTGGAAACCCTAGGGGGGGAGCTTCCCCCTTGCCTTGGGGGGCAAGGCACCCCTTCCCCCCCACTTGGCCGCCGCCCCCCTTGAGATCCCATCTCTTGGGGCTGGCGCACCCCCCAGGGGCCTATATAAAGGG